>NC_089788.1:74042719-74120219 GCF_040412425.1 Macrobrachium rosenbergii | reverse complement strand
AGATTCCCTTTAAGCTTTCTGTGAACAGCAGAACCTTTCAGCTTTCTGCGAACACCAGAACCTCGAACAGCAGAGCCTTGAAGCTTTCTGCGAACAGCAGAACCTCGAACAGCTGAGCCTTGAAGCGTTCTGCGAACGGCAGAGCCTTGAAGCGTTCTGCGAACAGCAGAGCCTTGAAGCGTTCTGTAAACAGCAGAGCCCTGAAGCTTTCTGTGAACAGCAGAGCCTTGAAGCATTCTGCGAACAGCAGAGCCTTGAAGCGTTCTGCGAACGGCAGAGCCTTGAAGCGTTCTGCGAACGGCAGAGCCTTGAAGCGTTCTGCGAACGGCAGAGCCTTGAAGCGTTCTGCGAACAGCAGAGCCTTGAAGCATTCTGCAAACAGCAGAGCCTTGAAGCGTTCTGCGAACAGCAGAGCCTTGAACAACGGCAGAGCCTTGGGAGCCTTGAAGCGTTCTGGCAGAGCCTTGAAGTGCAACGCAGAGCCTGAAGCTTGAACGGCAGAGCCTTTTCAGCGAACAGCAGAGCCTTGAAGCGTTCTGCGAACAGCAGAGCCTTGAAGATTTCTGCGAACAGCAGAGCCTTGAAGCGTTCTGCGAACAGCAGAACCTTGAAGTTTTCTGCGAACAGCAGAGCCTTGAAGCTTTCTGCAAACAGCAGAGCCTTGAAGTGTTATGCGAACATATATCCGTGATTATTTCCCTAAAAGACCGTGTAAGGTTATCGACTGGAAAACTTAAATTACATTTTCCTTTGAGGTGGATATTAAACAGGTAAAAAAAGCGCCAAGATTCTTCGGCGCAATCGAGATTTCTGTGAAGCCACTGCAGCATATAATCAAGGACACCAAAAATAAATCTATCTTTCGTAGGTCTCGGTATGGTGGCCTATCCTATGTCGGTACCAGAAGCACGATTATGGCTAATTTTAACTTTAAATAAAATAAAAGCTAATAAAAGCTAATGAGGGTAGAGGCTGCAATTTGCTATGCCTGATGATTTGAGAATAGATGATCAACAGACAAATTTGCAGCCCTCTAGCCTCAGTAGTTTTTAAGGTGTGAGGGCGGACAGAAAAAATGCTGACAAAAAAAGTACGGACAGAATAAAGAGCGGACGGACAGACAAAGCCGGCACAATAGTTTTCTTTTACAGAAAACTAAACTGGAGAGTTTACATAAATTATTCTTGAAACGGCAATAAAGATTATATTAATAGAATTTATCGAAAAATACTTTTCAGCCTTCATTTGAAATGTTCTTCTAATTCAGCGAGAACCTACAGACACAGAATTAAAAATTTTTAATCCTGAGAATAACTTGATCCAGAATCTCATACAAAATAACAATATGAGAAATATTAAAAGAATTTCTGTTTAGAATTTGACAAAACTCCTAAAAATCTTTATGCAAAAAATATTCTACCATCTGACAGGTCAGTACCCTAAGGTAAGAAATGTTAACACAATGTATTAATATTTTACAATGACGTAAAATGAAAATTGAAATGTTCTAGAAATATTTTGCATCAGTCTGTTTTTCAATATTCAATAAAGCACGAAAGGTGTAGAGATTACATTAACTTAAACTAAACATATCATATCTATCAAATACTTTACCTAGTTTACTAAGGATGAACCATAATCGCAGCTTGCTAATGTGACAGAAGCTCTTTGGAAATCTTACTGGAAAAACTTGTTTTAGAATCGATCACTGACTCCACCCTTCTGGCAGTTTGTGGTATATAAATGATTCATGAGGCAGGACAAAGCATCAGTTTCTTCTCGAGACTCCAACAAGATCAACATGGTCGCTAAGGTAAGGAATGAGATGTTCACAATAAGATATATTTAATTAGAATATTTATATATACTTAGGTATTTCTAAATGACAAAAGCTGTATATTTCTTACAATTTATACCAAAAGCGATAACTTACAATTGTAATTTCAGGTCGCTTTCGCTCTTCTGGGCTTAGTCGCCCTCGTGGCAGCCGACAGCTTCGAAAGCTTCGAAAGATACTCCGCCCCAAGGGTGAGTATTATTAGTATTTTTCGAATTATGATGAAATTTAATATATAATAAATGGCGTCGAAGTATCGAAGCCTCAAAGCTCTGAAGAATCAGACTGAAGATTCTGATTCCTTTCGCCTGCAGTTCTCCTCAGGATCCGCAGAGTCCTTCGAGTCCGGCGAGGCTCGTTACAACTTCAACTGGGCCGTCAACCACCCACCCTCCCGCAACGACTTCGGACACCAGGAGGAAGGAGATGGCGAGAACACACAGGGATCCTACTACGTCCACCTCCCCGACGGTCGCCTGCAGAAGGTCGCCTTCCGCGCCTCTGACGACGACGGATACACCGCCGATGTGACCTACTCCGGTGAGGCTCAGTTCCCCGACTCCGTCGAATCCTACGAGTCCCGTGAGGCTCCCAGGAGGTTCTACTATGGCTCCGGCTCCAACGAGTCCAAGTAAATCCTCAGACCGAGATCCTCACAAGGACACGAGCGAAACATCCTTCTCAGATAAACCCACAATTCCCAAAGACCTTTTTGCTGCTGGCAACCACCAGGTCTTCTGATGTTATGTATTTATTATTTATTAAAAAGCATAAATGATTTTTTTTCTATTATTTTACCTCCTACCTTAAGAAAATGCATACATAGTAAGAGAGTTGTATTCTATTTGGAATAATTAACAAATTATGAACAATGATTCTTCGAGTGCCATGCTTGTGTTGCGTCACCCTTACTAATAAATTACATTTGTGTGATTATAAACGATTTAGTTGATTAAGCGGCAGTATATTTTTTAATTACTCTCTCTCTCTCTCTCTCTCTCTCTCTCTCTCTCTCTCTCTGTACATATATATATATATATATATATATATATATATATATATATATATATATATATATATATATATATATTATATATATATATATATATATATATATATATATATATATATATATATATATATTATATATATACATATATATATTTACTGTGCATCCACTCTTAGTCAACACCGGTATTATTTTTGTTTTGTCAAGAAATGGAATCAGAGTTATCAACTCAGGCCATTTGTCTCAAATAAAAACAATTAAAACATGCGCTGAATTTTCTTCGGCTCAATCGAGTTTTCTCTCCTGTGTATAATGCTGTATGAAACTCTCAGCCACGGCCATGTGGTGGCCTGTGTTAGTGGCACCTATAGCGGTGCCAAATGCACGATCATGGCTAACTTTAACCTTAAATAAAATGAAAACTACTGAGGCTAGATGGCTGCAATTTGGTATGTTTGATGATTGGAGGGTGGATGATCAACATACCAATTTGCAGCCCTCTAGCCTCAGTAGTTTTTAAGATCTGAGGGCGGACGGAAAAAGTGCGGACGGACAGACAAACAGCCATCTCAATAGTTTTCTTTTACAGAAAACTACAACACACGTCTTTGGAAAAATAACTATGATGTATTTTTGACATTATCAGAAAAACCTAACTAACATTCTTCCATATCATTTATATTGTTATCAAGGCAGAAGAATGCTTCTTTGTGAATGCATATAGTCAGAAAGCAGGATGCAAAAGCAGATTTTTAGTCAATACAAGATAAAATGGGAGTTGCGAAAATATTCGAATATGCAATTTCACGGTCAGACCCGATACTGAAGTACTTTTAGCTCATGGAATAATAAAAAAAAAAAGTCCTTCTGATTTTAATCGAGAAGAGAGAAACTCAAAGGCACTTGTGTGAGTTGACCTTAAGTCGACGAGGGATTAGCTGAGAAGAAGAAGAAGAAGAAGAAGAAGAAGAAGAAGAAGAAGAAGAAGAAGAAGAAGAAGAAGAAGAAGAAGAAGTAGTAGTAGTATTCTGAAGCCTTTTATTGTATTTGAGATGTTCGAACTAGCCATAGGAAAGTGCAATACAGCTGAAAGTATTTCGAAATCTCTGGGAAAACTCGATCCAGAATCAAAAGTAATGTCTTTCATATTTCTAAGATGATTCCAAAATGAAAAATATGCAATATGAATCCTCCTGTTTCTTTTCTATATTAATAAATATATTTTCTCATACGTCATTAAGGTGTTTGGTAGAAATACGGACAATAAATAAGGAAAATTTCTTAGTATTTGCATTTAAAAAAATGACAAAGACACGAAAATGAGAGTGACAAATATCTGGAAAAATGCAACGTCATATCTTTGTTAAACCCTTAATATTCCAAAAACTTTGCAGAAGATAAAAAAAGGACAACGGTCTTTTTTCTTTCTGTAGCTGCAATTCATTTGATTTATAGCTAGAAAATATATCTAGAAAAGCCCAGTAAATATTAAAATAAGATTTTACTGCATAACTTCCCCTTTTCAAAGTTCTGAAGGGACGTCCAACGTCTTATATTATAATCGTAGCGAAGAAGATTCCCAGTATGTTCTTCCATGAACAGCGAAGTTACTGAATACCAATACAGAAGAAATCTCCGTATTACAGTACTGCTACTGTTTGAGAAATAACAGAAGGTTATAGGGAACTGTAATATTAAGTTCTTACGCTATAACAATCTATACGTCCTTTATAATCCTTTAGTTTCAGAAAATAGCATCTGAGGTAAGATAAGGTGATGCATTGGAAAAAGTAAATATTTACCTTGGTGATAGAGATTAAAGATGGTGATTCTATTAACTCATCCTTAAGACGGCAATAAAAATTTTATTTTAAAAATTTGATTAAAAAATATTTTTCATTCTTCATTTTCAATATTTACCAAGTCTAGCGACAAAGGAAAAAATTGAAAATTTTGAATTTTGAGAATGACTCGATCCAAAATTTCATTAAACATGACAGCATGAAAAATAAAAAAAAAAATTATGCTCAGAATTTGGTAAAACTTCTAAAATTTCAGGCAAAATTATTCTGTGACTTGATAGGCCTTTATCTTAGGGGAAGAAATGTTAATGCAACCGGTTAATATTTTAAAATCGCATAAAATAAAAATAACAATTACAGGAATATTTTGTGACAGTATCTCAATATTCAACACAGCAAGAAAGCTGCAGAGATACATCACAATTAAAACTTAATACATCTTTCAAATACTTTCCTTAGTTTACTAAGGATGAACCATAATTGCAACTTACCAAAGTGACAGAAGCTCTTTGGAAATCTAACAGGAAAAACTTGTTTTAGAATCGATCACTGACTCCACCCTTCTGGCAGTTTGTGGTATATAAATGATTCATGAGGCAGGACAAAGCATCAGTTTCTTCTCGAGACTCTAACAAGATCAACATGGTCGCTAAGGTAAGGAATGAGATGTTCCTCTATATGATACATTTAATTAGAGTATGTATATTTACTTAGGTATTTGTAAATGACAAAAGCTGTTCATTTCCTATGATTTATACCAAAAGCGATAACATCTTACAATTGTAATTTCAGGTCGTTTTCGCTCTTCTGGGCTTAGTCGCCCTCGTGGCAGCCGACAGCTTCGAAAGCTTCGAAAGATACTCTGCCCCAAGGGTGAGTATTATTAGTATTTTTCGAATTATGATGAAATTTAATATATAATAAATGGCGTCGAAGTATCGAAGCCTCAAAGCTCTGACCACTCAGACTGAAGATTCTGATTCCTTTGCCCTGCAGTTCTCCTCAGGATCCGCTGAGTCCTTCGAGTCCGGCGAGGCTCGTTACAACTTCAACTGGGCCGTCAACCACCCACCCTCCCGTAACGACTTCGGACACCAGGAAGAAGGAGATGGCGAGAACACAGGGATCCTACTACGTCCACCTCCCCGACGGTCGCCTGCAGAAGGTCGCTTTCCGCGCCTCTGACGACGACGGATACACCGCCGATGTGACCTACCCGGTGAGGCTCAGTTCCCCGACTCCGTCGAATCCTACGAATCCCGTGAGGCTCCCAGGAGGTTCTACTATGGCTCCGGCTCCAACGAGTCCAAGTAAATCCTCAGACCGAGATCCTCACAAGGACACGAGCGAAACATCCTTCTCAGATAAACCCACAATTCCCAAAGACCTTTTTGCTGCTGGCAACCACCAGGTCTTCTAATGTTATGTATTTATTATTTATTAAAAAGCATAAACGATTTTTTTTCTATTATTTTACCTCCTATACCTTAAGAAAATGTATACATAGTAAGAGAGTTGTATTTTATTTGGAATAATTAACAAATTATGAACAATGATTCTTCGAGTGCCATCAGAACTCGTGGCAAATTTGTATCAAGTTCCTTCAGTTATTATCATACTTGTGTTGCGTCACCCTTATCAATAAATTACATTAGTATGATAATAGTCAATTTATTTAATTAAGTGTAAAATAATTTTGAATCGCTCTCTCTCTCTCTCTCTCTCTCTCTGTATATATATATAAAAACATATGTATTTATACATATATATATATATATATATATATATATATATATATATATATATATATATATATATATATATATATATATATATTATATATAAATATATATATTTATATATATATAAAATTAGATATATATATACATATATATATTTACTGTGCATCCACTCTTAGTCAACACCGGAATTTTTTTTGTTTTGTCAAGAAATGGAATCAGAGTTATCAACTCAGGCCATCTGTGGCAAATAAAAACAATTAAAACATGCGCTGAAGTTTCTTCGGCGCAATCGAGTTTTCTCTCCGGTGTATAATGTATGAAACTCTCAGCCACGGCCATGTGGTGGCCTGTGTTAGTGGCACCTATAGCGGTGCCAGATGCACGATCATGGCTAACTTTAACCTTAAATAAAATAAAAACTACTGAGGCTAGATGGCTGCAATTTGGTATGTTTGATGATTGGAGGGTGGATGATCAACATACCAATTTGCAGCCCTCTAGCCTCAGTAGTTTTTAAGATCTCAGGGCGGACGGAAAAAGTGCGGACGGACAGACAAATAGCCATTTCAATAGTTTTCTTTAAAAGAAAACTACAACACACGTCTTTGGAAAAATAACTATGATGTATTTTTGACATTATCAGAAAAACCTAACTAACATTCTTCCATATCATTTATATTGTTATCAAGGCAGAAGAATGCTTCTTTGTGAATGCATATAGTCAGAAAGCAGGATACAAAAGCACATTTTTAGTCAAAAGCAAGATAAAACGGAGTTGCGAAAATATTCGAATATGCAATGTCACGATCAGACCCGATACTGAAGTACTTTTAGCTCATGGAATAATAAAAAAAGTCCTTCTGATTTTAATCGAGAAGAGAGAAACTCAAAGGCACTTGTGTTAGTTGACCTTAAGTCGACGAGGGATTAGCTGAGAAGAAGAAGAAGAAGAAGAAGAAGAAGAAGAAGAAGAAGAAGAAGAAGAAGAAGAAGAAGAAGTAGTAGTAGTAGTAGTAGTATTCTGAAGCCTTTTATTGTATTTAAGATGTTCGAACTAGCCATAGGAAAGTGCAATACAGCTGAAAGTATTTCGAAATCTCTGGGAAAACTTGATCCAGAATCAAAAGTAATGACTTTCATATTTCTAAGATGATTCCAAAATGAAAAATATGCAATATGAATCCTCCTGTTTCTTGTATATATTAATGAATATATTTTCTCATACATCATTAAGGTGTTTGGTAGAAATACGGACAATAAATAAGGAACATTTCTTAGTATTTGCATTAAAAAAATGACGAAGGCACGAAAATGAGAATGACAAAAATCTGGAAAAATGCAACGTCATATCTTTGTTAAACCCTTAATATTCCAAAAGCCCCGCAGAAAATAAAAAAAAAAAAGAACAACGGTCTTTTTTTCTTTCTGTAGCTGCAATTCATTTGATTTATAGCTAGAAAATATATCTATAAAAACCCAGTAAATATTAAAATAAGACTTTATTACATAACTTCCCCTTTTCAAAGTTCTGAAGGGACGTCCAACGTCTTATATTATAATCGTAGCGAAGAAGATTCCCAGTATGTTCTTCCATGAACAGCGAAGTTATTGAATACCAGTACAGAAGAAATCTCTGTGTTACTGCTACTGTCTGAGAAATAACAGAAGGTTATAGGGTACTGTAATATTAAGTTCTTACATCATAACAATCTATATGTCCTTTATAATCCTTTAGTTTCAGAAAATAGCATCTGAGGTAAGATAAGGTGATGCATTGGAAAAAGTAAATATATACCTTGGTGATAGAGATTAAAGATGGTGATTCTATTAACTCATCCTTAAGACGGCAATAAAAATTTTATTCTAAAAATTTGATTAAAAAATATTTTTCATTCTTCATTTTAAATATTTACCAAGTCTAGCGACAAAGGACAAAATTGAAAATTTTGAATTTTGAGAATGACTCGATCCAAAATTTCATTAAACATAACAATATGAGAAATAAAAAAAAAATATGCTCAGAATTTGATAAAACTTCTAGAAATCTTCAAGCAAAATAATTCTGTGACTTGATAGGCCTTTATCTTAGGGGAAGAAATGTTAATGCAACCAGCTAATATTTTAAAATCGCATAAAATAAAAATAACAATTACAGGAATATTTTGTGACAGTTTCCCAATATTCAACACAGCAAGAAAGCTGCAGAGATACATCACGATTAAAACTTAAGACATCTCTCAAATACTTTCCTTAGTTTACTAAAGATGAACCATAATTGCAACTTACCAAAGTGACAGAAGCTCTTTGGAAATCTAACAGGAAAAACTTGTTTTAAAATCGATCACTGACTCCACCCTTCTGGCAGTTTGTGGTATATAAATGATTCATGAGGCAGGACAAAGCATCAGTTTCTTCTCGAGACTCTAACAAGATCAACATGGTCGCTAAGGTAAGGAATGAGATGTTCCTTATATGATACATTTAATTAAAGTATGTATATTTACTTAGGTATTTGTAAATGACAAAAGCTGTTCATTTCCTATGATTTATACCAACAGCAATAATATCTTACAATTGTAATTTCAGGTCGTTTTCGCTCTTCTGGGCTTAGTCGCCCTTGTGGCAGCAGACAGCTTCGAAAGCTTCGAAAGATACTCTGCCCCAAGGGTGAGTATTATTAGTATTTTTCGAATTATGATGAAATTTAATATATAATAAATGGCGTCGAAGTATCGAAGCCTCAAAGCTCTGAAGACTCAGACTGAAGATTCTGATTCCTTTCCCTGCAGTTCTCCTCAGGATCCGCTGAGTCCTTCGAGTCCGGCGAGGCTCGTTACAACTTCAACTGGGCCGTCAACCACCCACCCTCCCGCAACGACTTCGGACACCAGGAGGAAGGAGACGGCGAGAACACAGGATCCTACTACGTCCACCTCCCCGACGGTCGCCTGCAGAAGGTCGCCTTCCGCGCATCTGACGACGACGGATACACCGCCGATGTGACCTACTCCGGTGAGGCTCAGTTCCCCGACTCCGTCGAATCCTACGAATCCCGTGAGGCTTCCAGGAGGTTCTACTATGGCTCCGGCTCCAACGAGTCCAAGTAAATCCTCAGACCGAGATCCTCACGAGGACACGAGCGAAACATCCTTCTCAGATAAACCCACAATTCCCAAAGACCTTTTGCTGCTGGCAACCACCAGGTCTTCTGATGTTATGTATTTATTATTTATTAAAAAGCAAAATGATTTTTTTCTGTTATTTTACCTTCTACCTTTAGAAAAATGCATACATAGTAAATTTCACTGAGTTGTATTCTATTTGGAATAATTAACAAATTATGAACAATGATTCTTCTAGCTATCCACATTTACAGAATATATGTATGTATAATTTCCCAAAATCGTTCCTTCAGTTATTTTCATGAACCAAAAATGTGTTAAAACAAAATATCAATTACTAATAAATTACATTTGGAGGTGATTATAAACTGAGCTAGTTGATTAGGTAAAGAAGGGTTTTGAGCTGTCTTACTAACTCTCTCTCTCAAAGGCTCATCTCTCTCTCTCTCTCTCTCTCTCTCTCTCTCTCTCTCTCTCTCTCTCTACATATTTGCATATGTATATATATATTTATATATTTTATATGAGAATATATCCAAGAATCATTTTTAGAGCTATATATATATATATTATATATATATATATATATATATATATTATATATATACATATATATATACACATATGTCTTAGTCAACACCGGTATTATTTTTGTTTTTCAAGAAATGAATCAGAGTTATCAACTCAGGCCATTTGTCTCAAATAAAAACAATTAAAACATGCGCTGACATTTTTTCAGGCTCAATCGAAAAATCTCTCAACATTAATCCATATGAAACTTTATATACGGCCATGTGGTGGCCTGTGTTATTTCTTATAGCGGTGCCAAATGCAGATCAGAAAACTTTAACCTAAGAAAAACACTGAGGCTAGATGGCTGCAAGAGAAAACAGTTTGATGATTGGAGGTGGATGATCAATGTCACAATCTGACCTCTAGTACTGATGTAGTTTTTAAGATCTCAGGGAATAATAACAGACAAATAGCCATTTCAATAGTTTTCTTTAAAGAAAACTAAACAAACGTCTTTGGAAAAATAACTATGATGTATTTTTGATCAATCAAGAAAAAGAACTAACAATATCATTTATATTGTTAGAAGGCAGAAGAAGAAGAAGAAGAATGAATAAGAAGAAGAAGAAGGATAAAAAGCAGATTTTTAGTCAAAGAAGATAAAAAGAAGTTGAAGAAAATATTCTTAAAATGCAATGTCACGATCAGACCCGATATGAAGTACTTTTTAGCTCATGGAATAATAAAAAAAGTCCTTCTGATTTTAATCGAGAATTCAAGAAACTACAGCATTTCACTTGTGTTCTTGACCTTAAGTCGACGCAAATTAGCTGAGATGCTTCTAATAAGATAAGATGGAAAGATAAAAATATTTGAAGAAGAAGAATTTATAGAGAAGAAGCAGAAGAAGAAAACGTATTCCCACCATTTATTATTGTATTTAAGATGTTTTCCCATGTACTATTCATAGGAAAGTGCAATCCAGCTGTGAGTATTTGACCGAAATCTGGGAAAACAGTATGATCCAGAATCAAAAGTAATGTCTTTCAATGATTTCTAAGATGATTCCAAAATGAAATGATGTTATTCCTGTTTCTTGTTCTATTAATGAACTGTTAAGTCATACATCATTAAGGTGTTTGTCCCTAAAATTAAAAAAATAAATAAAAAATTTCTTAGTATTTGCATAAAAAAAAAATGATAAAGACACAGAAAATGAGAATGACAAATATCTGGAAAAATGCAACGTCATATCTTTGTTAAACCCTTAATATTCTGAAAACTTTGCAGAAAATAAAAAAACAATCTTTTTTCTTTCTGTAGCTGCAAAAGTCATTTGATTTATAGCTAGAAAATATATCTGAGAAAAAACAACTTTGAGTAAATATTAAAATAAGACTTTATTACAAACCTTCCCACAAAAATTTCAAAGTTTATTCAAGGGACGTCCAACCAGTCTTATATTATAATCATGAACAGCGAACAAGATTCCCTAGTATGTTCTTCCATGAACAAAGAAGTTATTGAATACCAGTACAGAAGAAATCTCTGTGTTACTGCTACTGTCTGAGAAATAACAGAAGGTTATAAAACTGTAATATTAAGTTCTTAATCATAACAATCTATATATCCTTTATAATCCTTTAGTTTCCCTAAAATAGCATCTGAGGTAAGATAAGGTGATCATTGGAAAAAATGTAAATATTTTCCACCTTGGTGATAGAGATTAAAGATGGTGATTCTATTAACTCATCCTTAAGATGGCAATAAAAATTTTATTTTAAAAATTTGATTAAAAAATATTTTTCATTCTTCATTTTCAATATTTACAAGTCTAGCAACAAAGGACAAAATTGAAAATTTTGAATTTTGAGAATGACTCAATCCAAAATTTCATTAAACATAACAATATGAGAAATAAAAAAATATGCTCATGAATTTGATAAAACCCATAAAAATCTTTAGAAAATAATTCTGTGACTTGATAGGCCTTTATCTTAGGGAAGAAAATGTTAATGCAACCAGCTAATATTTTAAAATCGCATAAAATAAAAATAACAGTTACAGGAATATTTTGTGACAGTTTCCCAATATTCAATAACACAGCAAGAAAGCTGCAGAGATACATCACAGTACCTTAAAACTTAATACATCTTTCAAATACTTTCCTTAGTTTACTAAGGATGAACCATAATTGCAACTTACCAAAGTGACAGAAGCTCTTTCGAAATCTAACAGGAAAAACTAGTTTTAAAATCGATTACCTGACTCCACCCTTCTTGCAGTTTGTGTATATAAATGATTCATGAGGCAGGACAAAGCATCAGTTTCTTCTCGAGACTCCAACAAGATCAACATGGTCGCTAAGGTAAGGAATGAGATGTTCCCTATATGATACATTTAATTAGAGTATGTATATTTACTTAGGTATTTGTAAATGACAAAAGCTGTTCATTTCCTATGATTTATACCAACAGCAATAATATCTTACAATTGTAATTTCAGGTCGTTTTCGCTCTTCTGGGCTTAGTCGCCCTCGTGGCAGCCGACAGCTTCGAAAGCTTCGAAAGATACTCCGCCCCAAGGGTGAGTATTATTAGTATTTTTCGAATTATGATGAAATTTAATACAAAGTAAATGGCGTCGAAGTATCGAAGCCTCAAAGCTCTAAAGACTCAGACTGAAGATTCTGATTCCTTTCCCCTGCAGTTCTCCTCAGGATCCGCTGAGTCCTTCGAGTCCGGCGAGGCTCGTTACAACTTCAACTGGGCCGTCAACCACCCACCCTCCCGCAACGACTTCGGACACCAGGAGGAAGGAGACGGCGAGAACACACAGGGATCCTACTACGTCCACCTCCCCGACGGTCGCCTGCAGAAGGTCGCCTTCCGCGCCTCTGACGACGACGGATACACCGCCGATGTGACCTACTCCGGTGAGGCTCAGTTCCCCGACTCCGTCGAATCCTACGAATCCCGTGAGGCTCCCAGGAGGTTCTACTATGGCTCCGGCTCCAACGAGTCCAAGTAAATCCTCAGACCGAGATCCTAACGAGGACACGAGCGAAACATCCTTCTCAGATAAACCCACAATTCTTAAAGACCTTTTTGCTGCTGGCAACCACCAGGTCTTCTGATGTTATGTATTTATTATTTATTAAAAAGCAAATATGATTCTTTTCTGTTATTTTACCTTCTACTTTAACAAAGTCTCTGCGTAGCTGAATTTCACTAACGCTCTCTCTCTCTCTCTCTCTCTCTCTCTCTCTCTCTCTCTCTCTCTCTAGCTATCCACATTTACATACTGTATATATATGTATGTATAATTTCCCAAAAATCGCTTGTTTCAGAGAGGCCACAGAACCAAAAAATAAACCTTTAAAACAAAATATCAATTACTAATCAGTGACCGTGAGGAGGTCAGAGTGGGCATTAAATTCTGAGCTTTGCGGCCAAATTAGGTAAGGAAGGGTATTTGAGCTGTCTTACTAACTCACGAGGCAAAGGCTCATATCTCTCTCTCTCTCTCTCTCTCTCTCTCTCTCTCTCTCTCTCTCTCTCTCTCTCTCTCTCTCGCTCGTTCAGTATTTGCATGTGTAGTTTACATTTGGGATTTTTAGGTGAGAATGCATCCAAGAATCATTTTTAGAGCTGTATAGCCTTTATATTTACATGTATGTATATGCATATGTATATATATGTAAATATATATACACATATGTATATACATACACCGGTAGTTTTTCGTTATTTCAAGAAAATGAATCAAGGTTATCGTCTCAGGCCATATGTGGCAAATACTAAAACACACTCTTTGGAAAAAAACTATGACATATTTTTGAAAGGTTCAGAAAAATCTAATTAACATTCATCCATATCCTTTATATACATGTCTTTATGGAGGCAGCAGAATATTTCTTAGCGATTGCGCATAGTCAGAAAACCTGATTAGAAAACACGTTTTCAGTCGGAAACAAGAGAAAACAGCGTTGCGAAAATATTCGACAATGCAATGTCACGGTCTGACCCGGTACTGATGTACTCTTACCTCATGGAATAATAAAAATAATAGTCATTCTTCTTTTAATCGAGTAGAGAGAAATCCAAAGAAACGTGTATGAAGTGACGTGAAGTTGACTATGGATCAAGCTAAGAAGAAGAAGAAGAAGAAGAAGAAGAAGAAGAAGAAGAAGAAGAAGAAGAAGAAGAAGAAGAAAGAAGAAAAGTATTCTTAAAACCTTTCATTGCATATGAGGTTCGAAGGAGTCATTAAAAAGTAGTTCACAGCCGAAAAATTGATCAGGAATTCAAGGCATAATTCTACAGCATTTCTCTTGGATTCTTAGATCATGACATGTAAGTGGCAAATAATGTTGACTTCATGCTTCTAATAATTATAAGATGGATTCCAAGATAAAAATATTTGGGTTTTCATTTATATCAGACCCAATGCACTATTCAAAACGATTCCCACCATTTATTTTTCTATAATAAATATATTTTCCCATGTACTATTCACGTATGGGTCCCGTTCCAGTATTTGACCGAAATGTGGGAAATACAGTATTAGCCATTGCTACTCAGAGTAATCTTAATGAATTTGCTTATGCGTTTATTTCTAACAGTATGATGTTATTCAATTCACATGTTCTTATCAAACTGTTAAGTAAGAAAATCATGCGTTTTTGTCCCTAAAATTTAAAAAAAAACTTAAAAATAGGTTTTTAGGATTTGCATTGAAAAAAAAGGAAATGATAAAGACACAGAATAATGAGAATGGAAAATATTTGAAATGGTGCAACGCCATTTCATTGGCAACTCCTAAACATACTGAAATTTAAACCAAATAAAAAAAAAAAACAATCTTCTTTTCGATCCGAAGCTAAAAGTCATTTAGGACATTCATAATTTTCTTTGACGACCAAAACAACTTTTGACGTATGCTTAAAAAGTACTTTATGGAAACCTCAGTAAACACAAAAATTACAACTTTATTCACAATTTTCTCATTCCAGTGTAATTTGCAGTCATGAACAGCGAACAAGATTCTCTCTAATTAAGCCTTTTCATGGACAAAGAAATCATCAGGAATTGAAAACAGAAGTGACTTCCTCTATGCTACATATACCAGTTAAGAAATGATGAAAGGCTATAAAAAATGTCATGTTTTTAATAATCTGTGTCTTGGTTTATAATAATCCGTATATCCCTAATTATTTCTTACAACAGTATCTAAGGAAAAAATGTATTATATTTTCCAGTGGGGTAGGTAGAGATTAGAAATGGTGAATGTAAATGCTTATACTTAAGATGGCAATACAGATTATACCTATAAGATTTGTTAAACAATACCTTTCAGAGTTCATTTTAAGTATTTTTAGAGTATATCAATCCAGTTCCATATAAAGCATAACAACCTGAGACACACAAAAAGAATTTGTATTCATGCTTTGACAAAACCCATAGAAATCTTTAGACAATCAAATTCTATGACCTGACATGTTGGTAACCTAAGAGGAGAAATGTTAACACAATGAATGCTTACAAAAGACTTGAAAACTAAAAAGTCACAGGAACATTTTTTACGTAAATTTGTTTTTAAATATTCAATAAAGCAAGAAAGGTGCGCAGATTTACAATAACTGGAATTTAAGATATGTCTGGAAAACTTACCATAATTTATTAAGGATGGACCACAACTGGAGCTTACTAAAGTGACAAAAACTCTTTGGAAATCTAACTGGAAAAACTAGTTTTAGAATCGCTCACTGACTCCACCCTTCTTGCAGTTTGTGTATATAAACGATTCATGAGGCAGGACAAAGCATCAGTTCCTTCTCGAGACTCCAACAAGATCAACATGGTATCTAAGGTAAGGAATGAGGGGTTCCCAATAAGATATATTTAATTAAAGTATGTATATATACTTAGGTTTGTAAATGACAAAACTGTCTATACGCTATGATTTATACCAACAGCAATAATATCTTACAATTGTAATTTCAGGTCGTTTTCGCTCTTCTGGGCTTAGTCGCCCTCGTGGCAGCCGACAGCTTCGAAAGCTTCGAAAGATATTCCGCCCCAAGGGTGAGTATATTAGTATTTTTCGAATTATGATGAAATTTAATATAAAATAAATGGCGTCGAAGTATCGAAGCCTCAAAGCTCTGAAGACTCAGACTAAAGATTCTAATTCCTTTGCCCTGCAGTTCTCCTCAGGATCCGCCGAGTCCTTCGAGTCCGGCGAGGCTCGTTACAACTTCAACTGGGCCGTCAACCACCCACCCTCCCGCAACGACTTCGGACACCAGGAGGAAGGAGATGGCGAGAACACACAGGGATCCTACTACGTCCACCTCCCCGACGGTCGCCTGCAGAAGGTCGCCTTCCGCGCATCTGACGACGACGGTTACACCGCCGATGTGACCTACTCCGGTGAGGCTCAGTTCCCCGACTCCGTCGAATCCTACGAGTCCCGTGAGGCTCCCAGGAGGTTCTACTATGGCTCCGGCTCCAACGAGTCCAAGTAAATCCTCAGACCGAGCTCCTCACAAGGACACGAGCGAAACATCCTTCTCAGATAAACCCACAATTCCCAAAGACCTTTTTGCTGCTGGCACCCACCAGGTCTTCTGATGTTATGTATTTATTATTTATCAAATTATTAAAAAGCAAAATATGATTCTTTTCTATTATTTTACCTCCTATCTGAACAAAGTCTCTGCGTAGCTGAATTTCATTAACGCTCTCTCTCTCTCTCTCTCTCTCTCTCTCTCTCTCTCTCTCTCTCTCTCTAGCTATCCATATATACATACTGTGTATATATGTATGTATAAGCCACAAAACCAAAATTGAACCTTCAAAACAAAATATTAATCATGAATCAGTGACCGTGAGGGGTCAGAGTGGGTGTTAAATTCTGACCTTTGCGGCCAAATAAGGTAAGGAAGGGTATTTGAGCTCTCTTACTAGCACACGAGGCAAAGGCTCATATTATCTCTCTCTCTCTCTCTCTCTCTCTCTCTCTCTCTCTCTCTCTCTCTCTCTCTCTCTCTCTCTCTCGTTCAGTATTTGCATGTGTAGTTTATATTTGCGATTTTTAGGTGAGAATGCATCCAAGAATCATTTTTAGAGCTGTATAGCCTTTATAATTACATGTATGTATATGCATATGTATATATATGTAAATATATATACATATGTATATACATACACAGGTAGCTTTTCGTTTTTTCAAGAAAATGAATCAAGGTTATCGTCTCAGGTCATATGTGGCAAGTACCAAGAAACACTTCTTTGGAAAAATAACTATGACATATTTTTGACAGGTTCAGAAAAACTTAATTCATCCATATCCTTTATATACATGTCTTTATTGAGACAGAAGAATATCTCTTAGCGATTGCGCATAATCAGAAAACCTCATACGAAAACACATTTTCAGTCAGAAACAAGAAATCGACCATGCAATGTCACGGTCTGACCCGATACTGAAGTACTATTACCTCAGGGAATAATAACAAAAGTCCTTCTGCTTTTAATCGAGTAGAGAGAAATCCCAAGAAACGTGTATGAAGTGATGTGAGTTTGACTATGGAAGAAGAAGAAGTATTCTTAAAACCTTTCATTGCATATGAGGTTCGAAGGAGTCATAAGAAAGTAGTTCACAGCAGAAAAATTGATCAGGAATTCAAGGCACAATTCTACAGCATTTCTCTTGGATTCTTAGATCATGATATGTAAGTGGCAAATAATATTTACTTCATGCTTCTAATAATTATAAGACGGATTTCAAGATGAAAAAATGTTTGGGTTTTCATTTAAATCAGATCCTACGCACTATTCAAAACGATTCAAACTGTTTACTTTTTTTTAATAAATATATTTGCCCATGTACTATTCAGGTATGGGTCCCATTCCAGTATTTGATCGAAATATGGGAAATACAATATTAGCCACTGCGACACAGAGTAATCTTAATGAATTTGCTTATGCGTTTATCTTTAAAAGTATAATGTTATTCAATTCACATGTTCTTATCAAACTGGTAAGTAAGAAAATCATGCATTTATCCCCCTAAAATAAAAAAAAAAAAAGAATAGGTTTTTAGGATTTGCACTGAAAAAAAGGAAATGATAAAGACAAAGAATAATGAGAATGGAAAATATTTGAAATGGTGCAACGCCATTTCACTGGCAACTCCTAAACACACTAAAATTCAAACTAAATTAAAAAAAAAAATACCAATCTTCTTTTCGATCCGAAGCTAAAAGTCATTAAGAACATTCATAATTTTCTTTGGCGACCAAAACGACTTTAGACGTATGCTTAAAAAATACTTCAATGAAACCTCAGTAAGCACCAAAATTATAACTTTATTCACAATTTTCTCATTCCAGTGTATTTTACAGTCATGAACAGCGAACAAGATTCTCTCTAATTAAACCTTTTTCATGGACAACGAAATCATCAGGAATTGAAAACAGAAGTGATCTCCTTTATTCTGCTTATACTAATTAAGAAATGATGAAAGGCTATAAAAAATGTCATGTTTTTAATAACCTGTGTCTTGGTTTATAATAATCCGTATATCCCTAATTATTTCTTACAACAGTATCTAAGGAAAAAAAGTATTATATTTTCCTGTGAGGTAGAGATTAGAAATGGTGAATGTAAATACCTATATTTAAGATGTCAATACAGATTATACCTATAAGATTTGTTAAACATTACCTTTCAGAGTTCATTTTAAGTATTCTTCAAGTCCAGCGACTAACTAAAGATAAAAAAATGAATAATTTTAATTTTTAGAGTATATTAATCCAGTTCCTTATAAAGCATAACAACCTGAGACACACAAAAAGAATTTGTTTTCATGCTTTGATAAAACCCATAAAAATCTTTAGACAAACAAATTCTATGACCTGGTATGTTGGTAACCTAAGAGGAGAAATGTTAACACAATGAATGCTTACATAGACTTGAAAAAATAAAAAGTCACAGGAACATTTTTTTACGTAAATTTGTTTTTAAATATTCAATAAAGCAAGAAAGGTGCGCAGATTTACAATAACTGGAATTTAACATATGTCTGGAAAACTTACCATAATTTATTAAGGATGGACCACAACTGGAGCTTACTAAAGTGACAAAAACTCTTTGGAAATCTAACTGGAAAAACTAGTTTTAGAATCGCTCACTGACTCCACCCTTCTTGCAGTTTGTGTATATAAACGATTCATGAGGCAGGACAAAGCATCAGTTTCTTCTCGAGACTCCAACAAGATCAACATGGTCGCCAAGGTAAGGAATGAGATGTTCCCAATAAGATATATTTAATTAAAGTACGTATATATACTTAGGTTTGTAAATGACAAAACTGTCTATTCCCTATGATTTATACCAACAGCAATAATATCTTACAATTGCAATTTCAGGTCGTTTTCGCTCTTCTGGGCTTAGTCGCCCTCGTGGTAGCCGACAGCTTCGAAAGCTTCGAAAGATATTCCGCCCCAAGGGTGAGTATTATTAGTATTTTTCGAATTATGATGAAATTTAATATAAAATAAATGGCGTCGAAGTATCGAAGCCTCAAAGCTCTGAAGACTAAGACTGAAGATTGTGATTCCTTTGCCCTGCAGTTCTCCTCAGGATCCGCCGAGTCCTTCGAGTCCGGCGAGGCTCGTTACAACTTCAACTGGGCCGTCAACCACCCACCCTCCCGCAACGACTTCGGACACCAGGAGGAAGGAGATGGCGAGAACACACAGGGATCCTACTACGTCCACCTCCCCGACGGTCGCCTGCAGAAGGTCGCCTTCCGCGCATCTGACGACGACGGATACACCGCCGATGTGACCTACTCCGGTGAGGCTCAGTTCCCCGACTCCGTCGAATCCTACGAGTCCCGTGAGGCTCCCAGGAGGTTCTACTATGGCTCCGGCTCCAACGAGTCCAAGTAAATCCTCAGACCGAGATCCTCACAAGGACATGAGCGAAACATCCTTCTCAGATAAACCCACAATTCCCAAAGACCTTTTTGCTGCTGGCAACCACCAGGTCTTCTGATGTTATGTATTTATTATTTATTAAAAAGCAAATATGATTCTTTTCTGTTATTTTACCTTTTACTTGAACAAAGTCTCTGCGTAGCTGTATTTCATTGACGCTCTCTCTCTCTCTCTCTCTCTCTCTCTCTCTCTCTCTCTCTCTCTCTCTCTATATATATATATATATATATATATATATATATATATATATATATATATATATATATATATATATATATGTATGTATGTATGTATAATTTCCCAAAAATCGCTTGTTTCAGAGGGGCCACAAACCCAAAAAAAAACCTTTAAAACAAAATTTTTATCATGAATCAGTGACCGTGAGGAGGTCAGAGTGGGCATTAAATTCTGACCTTTGCGGCCAAATAAGGTCGGGGGGGTCACGGTACTTGAGCTCTCTTAATAACACACGAGGCAAAGGCTCTATTATCTCTCTTTCTCTCTCTCTCTCTCTCTCTCTCTCTCTCTCTCTCTCTCTCTCTCTCTCTCTCTCTCTCATTCAGTGTTCGCATGTGTAGTTTACATTTGGGATTTTTAGGTGAGAATGCATCCAAGAATCATTTTTAGAACTGTATAGTCTTTATATTTACATGTATGTATATGCATATGTATATATATGTAAGTATATATACATATGTATATACCTACACCGGTAGCTTTTCGTTATTTCAAGAAAAGGAATCAAGGTTATCGTCTTAGGCCATATGTGGCAAATACTAAAACACACTCTTTGGAAAAAAAATGACATATTTTTGACAGGTTCAGAAAAATCTAATTAACATTCATCCATATCCTTTATATGCATGTCTTTATGGAGGCAGCAGAATATTTCTTAGCGGTTGCGCATAGTCAGAAAACCTGATACGAAAACACGTTTTCAGTCGGAAGCAAGAGAAAACAGCGTTGCGAAAATATTCGACAATGCAATGTCACGGTCTGACCCGGTACTGATGTACTCTTACCTCATGGAATAATAAAAATAATAGTCATTCTTCTTTTAATCGAGTAGAGAGAAATCCAAAGAAACGTGTATGAAGTGACGTGAAGTTGACTATGGATCAAGCTAAGAAGAAGAAGAAGAAGAAGAAGAAGAAGAAGAAGAAGAAGAAGAAGAAGAAGAAGAAGAACAAGCATTCTTAAAGCCTTTCATTGTAGCTGATGTTCGAAGGAGTCATAAGAAAGTAGTTCACAGCCGAAAACTTGATCAGGAATTCAAGGCACAATTCTACAGCATTTCTCTTGGATTCTTAGATCATGAAATGTAAGTGGCAAATAATATTTACTTCATGCTTCTAATAATTATAAGACGGATTCCAAGATGAAAAATATTTGGGCACTATTCAAAACGATTCAAACTGTTTACTCTTTTTTAATAGATATATTTTCCCATGTAATATTCACGTATGGGTCCCGTTCCAGTATTTGACCGATATATGGGAAATGCAGTATTAGCCACTGCGACACAGAGTAATCTTAATGAATTTGCTTATGCGTTTATTTCTAACAGTATAATGTTATTCAATTCACATGTTCTTATCAAACTAGTAAGCAAGAAAATCATGCTTTTATGCCTCTAAAATAAAAAAAAAAAGCATAAGTATAGGTTTTTAGGATTTGCATTAAAAAAAAAAATAGACACAGAATAATGAGAATGGAAAATATTTGAAATGGTGCAACGCCATTTCATTGGCAACCCCTAAACACACTAAAACTCAAACTAAATAAAAAAAAAAAAAAACAATCTTCTTTTCGATCAGAAGCTAAAAGTCATTTAGAGCATTCATAATTTTCTTTGACGACCAAAACAACTTTTGACGTATGCTTAAAAAGTACTTTATGGAAACCTCAGTAAGCACCAAAATTACAACTTATTCACAATTTTCTCATTCCATTATATTTTACAGTCATGGACAGCGAAGAAGATTCTCTCTAATTAAGCCTTTTCATGGACAACGAAATCATCAGGAATTGAAAACAGAAGTGATCTCCTTTATTCTGCATATACTAATTAAGAAATGAAGAAAGGCTATAAAAAATGTCATGTTTTTAATAACCTGTGTCTTGGTTTATAATAATCCGTATATCCCTAATTATTTCTTACAACAGTATCTAAGGAAAAAATGTACTATATTTTCCTGTGAGGTACAGATTAGAAATGGTGAATGTAAATACTTATTCTTAAGATGACAATACAGATTATACCTATAAGATTTGTTAAACAATACCTTTCAGAGTTCATTTTAATTCGCTCAAGTCCAGTATTTTTTAGAGTATATCAATCCAGTTCCTTATAAAGCATAACAACCTGAGACACACAAAAAGAATTTGTATTCATGCTTTGACAAAACCCATAGAAACCTTTAGACAAATTCTATGACCTTGTATGTTGGTAACCTAAGAGGAGAAATGTTAACACAATGAATGCTTACAAAGACTTGAAAAAATAAAAAATCACAGGAACATTTTTTTACGTAAATTTGTTTTTAAATATTCAATAAAGCAAGAAAGGTGCGCAGATTTACAGTAACTGGAATTCAATATATGTCTGGAAAACTTACCATAATTTATTAAGGATGGACCACAATTGGAGCTTACTAAAGTGACAAAAACTCTTTGGAAATCTAACAGGAAAAACTAGTTTCAGAATCGATCACTGACTCCACCCTTCTTGCAGTTTGTGTATATAAACGATTCATGAGGCAGGACAAAGCATCAGTTTCTTCTCGAGACTCCAACAAGATCAACATGGTCGCTAAGGTAAGGAATGAGATGTTCCCAATAAGATATATTTAATTAAAGTATGTATATATACTTAGGTTTGTAAATGACAAAACTGTCTATTCCCTATTATTTATACCAACAGCAATAATATTTTACAATTGCAATTTCAGGTCGTTTTCGCTCTTCTGGGCTTAGTCGCCCTCGTGGTAGCCGACAGCTTCGAAAGCTTCGAAAGATATTCCGCCCCAAGGGTGAGTATTATTAGTATTTTTCGAATTATGATGAAATTTAATATAAAATAAATGGCGTCGAAGTATCGAAGCCTCAAAGCTCTGAAGACTAAGACTGAAGATTGTGATTCCTTTCCCTGCAGTTCTCCTCAGGATCCGCCGAGTCCTTCGAGTCCGGCGAGGCTCGTTACAACTTCAACTGGGCCGTCAACCACCCACCCTCCCGCAACGACTTCGGACACCAGGAGGAAGGAGATGGCGAGAACACACAGGGATCCTACTACGTCCACCTCCCCGACGGTCGTCTGCAGAAGGTGGCCTTCCGCGCCTCTGACGACGACGGATACACCGCCGATGTGACCTACTCCGGTGAGGCTCAGTTCCCCGACTCCGTCGAATCCTACGAGTCCCGTGAGGCTCCCAGAAGGTTCTACTATGGCTCCGGCTCCAACGAGTCCAAGTAAATCCTCAGACCGAGCTCCTCACAAGGACACGAGCGAAACATCCTTCTCAGATAAACCCACAATTCCCAAAGACCTTTTTGCTGCTGGCATCCACCAGGTCTTCTGATGTTATGTATTTATTATTTATTAAAAAGCAAATATGATTCTTTTCTGTTATTTTACCTTTTACTTGAACAAAGTCTCTGCGTAGCTGTATTTCATTGACGCTCTCTCTCTCTCTCTCTCTCTCTCTCTCTCTCTCTCTCTCTCTATATATATATATATATATATATATATATATATATATATATATATATATATATATATATATATGTATGTATGTATGTATATAATTTCCCAAAAATCGCTTGTTTCAGAGGGACCACAAAACCAAAAAATAAACCTTTAAAATAAAATTTTTATCATGAATCAGTGACCGTGAGGAGGTTAGAGTGGGCATTAAATTCTGACCTTTGCGGCCAAATAAGGTCGGGGGTCATGGTATTTGAGCTCTCTTAATAACACACGAGGCAAAGGCTCATATTATCTCTTCTTTCTCTCTCTCTCTCTCTCTCTCTCTCTCTCTCTCTCTTCTCTCTCTCATTCAGTGTTCAGTATTTGCATGTGTAGTTTACATTTGGGATTTTTAGGTGAGAATGCATCCAAGAATCATTTTTAGAACTGTATAGTCTTTATATTTACATGTATGTATATACATATGTATATATATGTAAATATATATACATATATATATACATACACCGGTAGCTTTTTCGTTATTTCAAGAAAAGGAATCAAGGTTATCGTCTTAGGCCATATGTGGCAAATACTAAAACACACTTCTTTGGAAAAAATGACATATTTTTGACAGGTTCAGAAAAATCTAATCAACATTCATCCATATCCTTTATATACATGTCTTTATGGAATCAGCAGAATATTTCTTAGTGATTGCGCATAGTCAGAAAACCTGATACGAAAACACGTTTTCTGTCGGAAGCAAGAGAAAACAGCGTTGCGAAAAATATTCGACAATGCAATGTCACGGTCTGACCCGGTACTGATGTACTCTTACCTCATGGAATAATAAAAATAATAGTCATTCTTCTTTTAATCGAGTAGAGAAAATCCAAAGAAACGTGTATGAAGTGACGTGAAGTTGACTATGGATCAAGCTAAGAAGAAAGAAGAAGAAGAAGAAGAACAAGCATTCTTAAAACCTTTCATTGTAGCTGATGTTCGAAGGAGTCATAAGAAAGTAGTTCACAGCCGAAAACTTGATCAGGAATTCAAGGCATAATTCTACAGCATTTCTCTTGGATTCTTAGATTATGACATGTAAGTGGCAAATAATATTTACTTCATGCTTCTAATAATTATAAGATGGATTCCAAGATGAAAAATATTTGGGTTTTTGTTTATTCAAAAATGATTCAAACTGTTTACCATTTATTTTTCATAATAGATATATTTTCCCATGTACTATTCACGTATGGGTCCCGTTCCAGTATTTGACCGATATATGGGAAATGCAGTATTAGCCACTGCGACACAGAGTAATCTTAATGAATTTGCTTATGCGTTTATTTCTAACAGTATAATGTTATTCAATTCACATGTTCTTATCAAACTAGTAAGTAAGAAAAACCATGCTTTTATGCCTCTAAAATAAAAAAAAAAACATAAGTATAGGTTTTAGGATTTGCATTAAAAAAAAATAGACACAGAATAATGAGAATGGAAAATATTTGAAATGGTGCAACGCCATTTCATTGGCAACCCCTAAACACACTAAAACTCAAACTAAATAAAAAAATAAAAAAATACCAATCTTCTTTTCGATCAGAAGCTAAAAGTCATTTAGAGCATTCATAATTTTCTTTGACGACCAAAACAACTTTTTGACGTATGCTTAAAAAGTACTTTTATGGAAACCTCAGTAAGCACCAAAATTACAACTTATTCACAATTTTCTCATTCCATTATATTTTACAGTCATGGAACAGCGAAGAAGATTCTCTCTAATTAAGCCTTTTGTGGATGGACAACGAAATCATCAGGAATTGAAAACAGAAGTGACTTGGTTTTAATAGTCCTTTATTCTGCATATACTAATTAAGAAATGATGAAAGGCTATAAAAATGTCATGTTTTTAATAACCTGTGTCTTGGTTTATAATAATCCGTATATCCCTAATTATTTCTTACAACAGTATCTAAGGAAAAAATGTACTATATTTTCCTGTGAGGTACAGATTAGAAATGGTGAATGTAAATACTTATACTTAAGATGACAATACAGATTATACCTATAAGATTTGTTAAACATTACCTTTCAGAGTTCATTTTAAGTATTCAGTAAGAAGTCCAGCACTAAAACAAACATAAAAAAGGAATAATTTTAATTTTTAGAGTATATTAATCCAGTTCCTTATAAAGCATAACAACCTGAGACATACAAAAGAATTTGTATTCAAGCTTTGACAAAACCCATAAAAATCTTTAGACAAACAAATTCTATGACCTTGTATGTTGGTAACCTAAGAGGAGAAATGTTAACACAATGAATGCTTACAAAGACTTGAAAAACTAAAAAGTCACAGGAACATTTTTTTACGTAACTTTGTTTTTAAATATTCAATAAAGCAAGAAAGGTGCGCAGATTTACTATAACTGGAATTTAACATATGTCTGGAAAACTTACCATAATTTATTAAGGATGGACCACAACTGGAGCTTACTAAAGTGACAAAAACTCTTTGGAAATCTAACTGGAAAAACTAGTTTTAGAATCGATCACTGACTCCACCCTTCTTGCAGTTTGTGTATATAAACGATTCATGAGGCAGGACAAAGCATCAGTTTCTTCTCGAGACTCCAACAAGATCAACATGGTATCTAAGGTAAGGAATGAGGGGTCCCAATAAGATATATTTAATTAGAGTATGTATATACATTTAGGTATTTGTAAATTATTAAAGCTGTATATTTCCTATGATTTATACCAACAGCAATAATATCTTACAACTGTAATTTCAGGTCGCTTTCGCTCTTCTGGGCTTAGTCGCCCTCGTGGTAGCCGACAGCTTCGAAAGCTTCGAAAGATATTCCGCCCCAAGGGTGAGTATTATTAGTATTTTTTAAAATCTGGTGAAATTTAATATAAAATAAATGGCGTCGAAGTATCGAAGCCTCAAAGCTCTGAAGACTCAGACTAAAGATTCTAATTCCTTTGCCCTGCAGTTCTCCTCAGGATCCGCAGAGTCCTTCGAGTCCGGCGAGGCTCGTTACAACTTCAACTGGGCCGTCAACCACCCACCCTCCCGCAACGACTTCGGACACCAGGAGGAAGGAGATGGCGAGAACACACAGGGATCCTACTACGTCCACCTCCCCGACGGTCGCCTGCAGAAGGTCGCCTTCCGCGCCTCTGACGACGACGGATACACCGCCGATGTGACCTACTCCGGTGAGGCTCAGTTCCCGACTCCGTCGAATCCTACGAGTCCCGTGAGGCTCCCAGGAGGTTCTACTATGGCTCCGGCTCCAACGAGTCCAAGTAAATCCTCAGACCGAGCTCCTCACAAGGACACGAGCGAAACATCCTTCTCAGATAAACCCACACCCCAAAGACCTTTTTGCTGCTGGCAACCACCAGGTCTTCTGATGTTATGTATTTATTATTTATTAAAAAGCAAATATGATTCTTTTGTGTTATTTTACCTTTTACTTGAACAAAGTCTCTGCGTAGCTGTATTTCATTGACTCTCTCTCTCTCTCTCTCTCTCTCTCTATATATATATATATATATATATATATATATATATATATATATATATATATATATATATATATATATATATATATATATGTATAATTTCCAAAAAATATTATATATATATAGATATACTTTGTTTCAGAGAGACCACAAACCCAAAAACCAAACCTTTAAAACAAAATTTTTATCATGAATCAGTGACCGTGAGGAGGTCAGAGTGGGCATTAAATTCTGACCTTTGCTGCCAAATAAGGTCGGGGGGGTCGCGGCATTTGAGCTCTCTTAATAACACACGATGCAAAGGCTCATATTATCTCTTCTTATCTCTCTCTCTCTCTCTCTCTCTCTCTCTCTCTCTCTCTCTCTCTCTCTCTCTCTCTCTCTCTCTCTCTCGTTCAGTATTTGCATGTGTAGTTTACATTTGGGATTTTTAGGTGAGAATGCATCCAAGAATCATTTTTAGAACTGTATAGTCTTTATATTCATATTTATGTATATACATATGTATACATATGTAAATATATATACATATTTATATACATACACCGGTACTTTTTCGTTTTTTCAAGAAAACGAATCAAGGTTATCGTCTCAGGCCATATGTGGCAAGTACCATGACAAACTTCTTTGGAAAAATAACTATGACATATTTTTAACAGGTTCAGAAAAACTTAATTAAACATTCATCCATATCCTTTATATACCTGTCTTCATGGAGACAGCAGAATATCTCTTAGTGATTGCGTATAATCAGAAAACCTCATACGAAAACACATTTTTAGTCAGAAACAAGAAAAAACAGTGTTGCGAAAATATTCGACAATGCAATGTCACGGTCTGACCCGATACTGAAGTACTATTACCTCAAGGAATAATAACAAAAGTCCTTCTGCTTTTAATCGAGTAGAGAGAAACCCCAAGAAACGTGTATGAAGTGACGTGAAATTGACTATGGATCAAGCTAAGAAGAAAAATAAGAAGAAGTATTCGTAAAACCTTGTATCTGATGTTCGAAGGAGTCATAAGAAAGTAGTTCACAGTCGAACAATTGATCAGGAATTCAAGGCATAATTCTACAGCATCTCTCTTGGATTCTTAGATCATGACATGTAAGTGGCAAATAATGTTTACTTCATGGTCTAATAATTATAAGATGGATTCCAAGATGAAAAATATTTGGGTTTTTCATTTATATCGGACCCAATGCACTAATCAAAACGATTCCCACCATTTATTTTTGTATAATAAATATATTTTCCCATGTACTATTCACGTATGGGTCCCGTTCCAGTATTTGACCGAAATATGGGAAATACAATATTAGCCACTGCGACACAGAGTAATCTTAATGAATTTGCTTATGCTTTTATTTTTAACAGTATAATGTTATTCAATTCACATTTTCTTATCAAACTGGTAAGTAAGAAAACCATGCTTTTTTGCCTCTAAAATAAAAATAAAAAAACATAAGAATAGGTTTTTAGGATTTGCATAAAAAAAGAAAAAATAAAGACAAAGAATAATGAGAATGGAAAATCTTTGAAATGGTGCAACGCCATTTCATTGGCAACCCCTAAACATACTAAAATTCAAACCAAATAAAAAAAAAAAGACACCAATCTTGTCTTCGGCACGTAGCTAAAAGTCCTTTAGAACATTCATAATTCTCTTTGACGACCAAAACAGCTTTTGACGTATGCTTAAAAAGTACTTCATTGAAACCTCAGAAGCACCAAAATTACAACTTTATACAAACTTTTCTCATTCCAGTGTATTTTACAGTCATGAACAGCGAACAAGATTCTCTCTAATTAAGCCTTTTCATGGACTGTGGAATCATCAGGAATTGAATACAGAAATGATCTCCTCTATTCTGCATATACTAATTAAGAAATGATGAAAGGTTATAAAAAATATCATGTTTTTAATAATCTGTGTCTTGGTTTTTAATAGTCCGTATATCCCTAATTATTTCTTGCGATAGTATCTAAGGAAAAACTATTATATTTTCCTGTGAGGTAGAGGTTGGAAATGGTGAATGTAAATGGCAATACAGATTATACCTATAAAATTTGTTGAACAATATCTTTCAGAGTTCATTTTAAATATTCATCACGTCCAGTGACAAAGTAACAAAAAAAAAAACAAGTAAAAACTGCGCGGGAGTTTCTTTTGCTCAATCGAGTTTTCTGTACAGCCGCTACAGCGTATAATCAAGGCCACCGAAAACAGATCTATCTTTCGGTGGTCTCGGTATAATTCTGTATGAGCCGCGGCCCATGAAACTCTAGCCACGGCCCGGTAGTGGCCTATCCTATGTCGTTGCCAGAAGCACGATTATGGCTAACTTTAACCTTAAACAACATAAAACTACTAAGGAGGCTAGAGGGCTGCAATTTGGTATATTTGATGACTGGAGGGTGGATGATCAACATACCAATTTGCAGCCCCGTAGCCTCAGTGGTTTTTAAGATCTGAAGGCGGACAGAAGAAGTGCGGACAGGAAAAAGTGCTAACAGAAAAAGTGCGGACAGAAAAAGTGCGGAAAGAAAAAAGTGCGGACGGACAGACAAAACCGGCACAATAGTTTTCTTTTACAGAAAACTAAAATGGAATATTTTGAATTTTTAGAGTAAATCAATCCAGTTTCTTATAAAGCATAACAACCTGAGACATACAAAAATGAATTTGTATTCATGCTTTGACAAAACCCATAAAAATCTTTAGACAATCAAATTCTATGACCTGACATGTTGGTAACCTAAGAGGAGAAATGTTAACACAATGACTGTTTAAAAAGCATGAAAAAAATAAAAAGTCACACGAATACTTTTTTACGTAAATTTGTTTTTAAATATTCAATAAAAGCAAGAAAGGATCACAGATTTCCAATAACTAGAATTTAACATATCTCTTAAAACCTTGCCACAATTTATTAAGGATGAACCATAATTGGAGTTTACTGAAGTGACAGAAACTCTTTGGAAATCTAACTGGAAAAACTTGTTTTATAATCGATTACCTGACTCCACCCTTCTTGCAGTTTGTGTATATAAATGATCCATGAGGCAGGACAAGGCATCAGTTTCTTTTCGAGACTCCAACAATATCAACATGGTCGCTAAGGTAAGGAATAAGATGTATCTAATAAGATATATTTAATTAAAGTATGTACAGTATATATACTTAGGTATTTGTAAATGATTAAAGCTGTATATTTCCTATGATTTATACCAACAGCAATAATATCTTACAATTGTAATTTCAGGTCGCTTTCGTTCTTCTGGGCTTAGTCGCCCTTGTGGCAGCCGACAGCTTCGAAAGCTTCGAAAGATATTCCGCCCCAAGGGTGAGTATTATTAGTATTTTTCGAATTATGATGAATTTGATAAAAAATAAATGGCGTCGAAGTATCGAAGCCTCAGAGCACTGAAGACTCAGACTGAAGATTCTGATTCCTTTCCCCTGCAGTTCTCCTCAGGATCCGCAGAGTCCTTCGAGTCCGGCGAGGCTCGTTACAACTTCAACTGGGCCGTCAACCACCCACCCTCCCGCAACGACTTCGGACACCAGGAGGAAGGAGACGGCGAGAACACACAGGGATCCTACTACGTCCACCTCCCCGACGGTCGCCTGCAGAAGGTGGCCTTCCGCGCCTCTGACGACGACGGATACACCGCCGATGTGACCTACTCCGGTGAGGCTCAGTTCCCCGATTCCGTCGAATCGTACGAGTCCCGTGAGGCTTCCAGGAGGTTCTACTATGGCTCCGGCTCCAACGAGTCCAAGTAAATCCTCAGACCGAGATCCTCACAAGGACACGAGCGATACATCCTTCTCAGATAAACCCATAATTCCCAAAGACCTTTCTGCTGCTGGCAACCACCAGGTCTTCTGATGTTATGTATTTATTATTTATTAAACAGCAAATATGATTCCTTTATATTATTTTTCCCGGTACCCTAGCAAAATCTGCGCATACCTGCATTTCATTTAGTGTGCTGGAGTAATCACTATAATGACCCATGAAGGGCTATTGGAACTCGAGTTGTTACCCTGATTTTTCATGCTTGTGTTGAGTCACTAGATCCTATTCAGTAGTGATCTTGGTATGCAAAAGTAATTTTTTTTTTTTTTTTAGTTTTGTTTCTGTTCGTTCAACTTTCTCATTCACTGGGGAATTATTTGCATGAATTCGCTGCCTCATCGAGTATAGTTTTATTGCTTTTCTTCTTATTCTCCTATTTCTTTTTATTATTATTATTATTATTATTATTATTATTATTATTATTATTATTATTATTATTATTATTATTATTAGGGCATGAAACCTAATAGGATAATACCCAACTATTCCCTTATTGCTTTACACCCCAAAAATTGGCCAATGACCAATTTTCAAGGTCATGAGGTTACAAAACCGGCAAAGTTTTGCATTTTATTACTTCATTTAATAATGTAACAATCGTTAAATTCTCTGGCGTATTAAAGTTTATTCATTACCTTGGGCAATTACGTGGATTAATTTAGTTGATAATACTATAGTATGATCATACATTAAGTTCTTTACAGTATTTCTGGAATAAACATTGCCCTGGGTTCTAATTAAAAACGATTAATATTGATGGTGAATCTGCATAAATATAGACGTGAACATTACATATATGTGTGTGTGTATGTTATATATATATATATATATATATATATATATATATATATATATATATATATATATATATATATATATATATATATAAATATATATATATATATATATATAATTATATATATGTATAAAGAGATATATATATATATATATATATATATATATATATATATATATATATATATATATATAGAGAGAGAGAGAGAGATAAATATAAATATATATATATATATATATAAATTTATATATATAAATATTTATATTTATATATTTACACAACAAACATCTATATACACACACACACACATATATATATATATATATAATTTATATATATAAACATTTTATATTTATATATATACACACACATTTTATATAAACATATATATAGAGAGAGAGAGATAGAGAGAGAGAGAGAGAATAGAGAAAGAAACATTGAGAGAGAAGCTGTAAGATTTCACTGCATCATTGCAAGGGGGTGTAACTTCAGAAGAAACTGCAGTGATAGTTTTTGTGCAACTTCGCCTAACAAGCAAGTGTGGTTTTTACATTATCCAAAACATCCGATAGATTCAAAGTACTTACGTCCTTTGGAATTTCAGTTCACTATTGCAAAAATAAAGTTGTTGAACATTTTAAGCCTTTATTTTAGGACTGTTGCGCTGACTTATTTACTGAGTGCTGAATGCATACTTTCATGATGAATTTTAGTGGCTGGTAAGAAAATTTTATTATATTTGATTTTGCAACATTTTAGTTAATAAATCTTAATTATGGTTGTTCACTGAATATTATTAGTAATGAATCATTATTATTATTATTATTATTATTATTATTCAAATTATTATTATTATTATTATTATTTCATTATTAATAAAGTAAAAATTATTACGTTATTCAAAGAATAGCCTTAGTTTTTCATAGGATTTTATGGATTTAATTTTTTTTTTTAATACTATTGTAGCAGGTTACTGATTCCCCTTAGGAGGGTAGTTCATTCTCTAAAGGGTGTTTGCATCGTCCCTTTTTATACTCAATTTTTTTTATTTTTACTTTACCTCCATCCCCTCTTTATTCATCTTGCTGTCCAACCTCTTAACTATTACTTCTTTGAACAACAGTTTTTAGTTCCACCTTTAGATCAATATTATTATTCCTTCGTTATTATTCTCTTTACCTTGCTGTCCAACCGCTCCAACGCCCTCTTCTTGGACTCCAGTGCTGAATGGAATAATGCCACTTGAATGCCACTTGAATAATAATAATAAACGGATTTTGACAAAGGAAAAGCTATTTCTGGAGTTTTTCTAGGTAATTTTGCTAGATGAGAAAGCTAAATTTTTTTTACCCCCAGAGCGAGCTCCACTAGATGGAGTCTGTATGGAAAAGGGTGAACTACAAAAACACGTTATCCTGAGATTCCCAATTCAAAAGTCCCAACGAGAGAGGTGCCGATTCAAGCCCATTCTCTGTAACAAGGTGCCGCATTCCATTTTAGCACGTTTTTAAGTTCACACGTAATTTCGTTGTGATCCTTATTTTGTGCTCTAATTGGATTTTTATGGCATCCTTTCTTCTTCAATTACTTGAGTACCAGTGTTTTGTTGTTTTTTAGGCGATTGAGGCTTCTTATTTTCCTTTCTTTAATAATTAAAGGGATTTATAACGCCCGTCTCGATCTCCTCTCACTCGTCTCTTGACCTCTTTGGTCTTGGGCAACATGTTTGTTTTGTGTTTTTTTTGTATCCCTTTTATTTGGGATATTTTACCATTAATGATCCCCTTTAGTGGGTTTGATTAATTTTGTTTGTTCTGTACCCATTTACTACGAGAAGTGCTGTTTAGCGTTTAGGCTACGAGCGCTCCCCTCGCCCATTCTTTTTGGACATGGCTTCATTACAGTGTGATTTTTATGGAATGTTTAATGAGCTACCCACTTGAATTCGCCTTTATCATGGCTTCATAATAATAATAATAAGGCAATAATAATAATAATAATAATAATAATAATAATAATAATAATAATAATAATAATAAACCCATCATTTATATAAAGCATTAGTTTTCATAGTAAAAATAAAAAGGAGATGACTGACATATTTCTGTGTCGAATGAGATATCCTAACTCTCTCTCTCTCTCTCTCTCTCTCTCTCTCTCTCTCTCTCTCTCTCTCGTGTGTGTCTGTGTGTGTGTATATGTATATATATATATATATATATATATATATATATATATATATATATATATATATATATATATATATATATATATATATATATATATATATAATGATTTTATTTTATCATTTAAATTTTAGGAGTTACATATATCCATTCGTGAGTGATGGAATTTTTAATCAAGAATTCTTTCAGGGACTCTTAAAAGTCAAGAATAAAACAAATAAATTACATTTCAAAGTTTATTCAATAAATAAGTATAAATACTGACTGAGGGTTTTCAAAGAAGTTTGCCGAGAATAAGGAAAATCATTGGCGTTCAGGAAGAAGTTCGACTTCCTTCGAGATTATTTGGTCTCAGGATTTAAGTGGATTCGGGATTCGGTTCTTAGGATTTACTTGGACTCGTTGGAGCCAGAGCCATAGTAGAACCTCCTGGGAGCCTCACGGGACTCGAAGGATTCGTCGGAGTCGGGGAACTGAGCCTCACCGGAGTAGGTCACATCGGCGATGTATCCGTCGTCGCCATCGACGCGGAAGGCCACCTTCTGCAGGCGGCCGTCGGGAAGGTGGACATAGTAGGATCCTGGGTGTTCTCGCCGTCACGGGCTTCCTGGTGTCCGAAGTCGTTGCGGGAGGGGCGTGGTTGACGGCCCAGTTGAAGTTGTACTTGGCTTCGCCGGATTCGAAGGACTCAACGGAGCCAGAAGAGAACTGTAATCAATAAGAATGGTTCATGATTCAGGAATTACTCAGGTCATTTTTTATTTCAAATTAAAAATTCATCTTCTAATATTTCCTTCAAAATTAACTTAAATAAGATGGAAACGATTTAATAAAAGGATTCGAGACTAAACAAACAAAGCTTACCCTCCTTGGTGGAGCATATCTCTCGAAGCTCTCGAAGCTGTCAGCTGCTACCAGGGCAGCCATGCCCAAAAAGACGAGGGTGACCTGAAATGACATAAAAAAAAAAATCAATGTTACAAAGTTATTAATGACTAACAGATATCATCAATCTTATAATTACCATAATAACTGTCCCTGTCCTCAAATAAAACAGAAAAGATATAGCAGATATATTCTTCCACTCAGGCAGAATCCCCAGACCCCACAAACCTTACTTTGGAGATCATGTTTGTGTTTTGACGAAGTCTCAACAAGATGAGTCTGTGCTGATCCCACAAAATGCTGCTCTTTATATACCGGTCAGTGTTTGGATGGGCGTGGCGGCTTCCGTCTGCACGAGACGGGTTTTTGCATCCTGTGATTTCTACAGTACAAGGATTTCAAAAAGGATTTCACTACTTGTGATTAGTCAATCCCCGAATCCTCATTTGCGAGTCAGGATCTGGATCGTCCCTTCGCCTGGACAAGATCTCAGGATCGTAGTTAGCTCGTTTCATCGGTCAGATGTTGTCATTGTGGCCTACTATGATTTTCTCTTTATTAATATTATAATAATTAATTACCATTATAATTATTATTAATTTTTTAGTTATCATCATTATTACAGATTTATCCATTACTGTCACTGTAATAATACAAAAAGAAAAATGACTGCAACAGTTTTAATATCAACAGACACATGAACTTAATAGTGAGGAAAGCCTAATAATAATAATAATAATAATAATAATAATAATAATAATAATAATAATAATAATAATAATAATAATAATAATAATAACACTGTTGAGAAAGTTCATAGTAATAAGAAAAAATTATTATTATTATTATTATTATTATTATTATTATTATTATTATTATTATTATTATTATTATTATTATTATTATTATTATTATATTCCATTATTATTTTTAGCATTATTTACATAGTTTTTCATTTTCGTTTTTATCACTATTTATATATTTTTCCATTTTATTTTTTACCATTATTTAAATATTTTTCTAATTAGTATCATTTTGATTACTGTTGTGTTATTATTTCCACTTCGGTCATTTTTTATTGCATTATGCCGATACTATGGTCGTCATTATTATAATTCTGCAATTTTTGTTATTGTTATTACGTCCAGCGTTACCTTCAAAATTACTCGCAGCGTTACATTTTGAATTATATTACCCAACGATTGACAGAATAACCGTATCTTATTGTCCTTTGTCTTATGTATAATCTGGATATTATTATAAAATAATAATAATTTATTAATAATAATAATAAAATTTTGTAATAAGTTTATTATAGTTAATAATAATAATAATAATAATAATAATAATAATAATAATAATAATAATAATAATAATAATGAATACAATTATATAAAATTATATTACTGTTATAAATATAGTAATATATTTACTATAATAATAATAATTGTGAATAATAATAAATAATAATAATAATAATAATAATAATAATAATAATAATAATAATAATAATAATAATAATAATAATTTTGATATGAATCCACAATTATATAGTAAATTATATTACTGTGTAAAATAAATATAGTAATATAGTTTACTATATAATTGTGGATTTTTATTACACAGATTGTTTTTCATAAGATTGTGAATTTCTTAGCAATAATAATAATAATAATAATAATAATTTAATAATAATAATAATAATAATAATAATAATAATAAAATTTTGATAAGATATTATATAAAAATATTAAAAATAAATATAGTAATATAATTTACTATATAATTGTGAATTTTATTACACATTATTTTTCACGCAATAATAATGATAATAATAATAATAAAAATAATTCTTAATAATAATAATAATAATAATAATAATAATAATAATAATAATAAATAATAATAATAATAATAATAAAATAAAGAAGAAGAAGGAGGAGAACCAAAAACAAGAATCTTAATGATAATTACCTCTAATTGTCCATGAAGAACAGGAAACTCTGAAATCAGACAATATTCCAATTATACAAAAAGATATAACCCCTATTTCAACCATTCGTCAAATCCAATAGAACGCTCCCATAGTCATCAACAGCTATTTCCAGGCCATTCAGCTTCTTGATATTTTGAAGAACTTTTTCAGATTAGCCTCTGGTGATATTGTCTTCAGCTCAGCGTAGATGCAAACTCTGTCGAAAGGCACATACAATGGGACTTTCAATTTTACTTGAAATAGGGATTTATAACTTTTTTTTTTTTTGCTGAGCAGTGGCACAAGTATGCAGTGAATGTGCCTCGCTGCCGAAGTTCTCAGTTTCAGAGGTCCTTCTTTCCTCACACCTTTGGACTGTGGAACAGACTCCCTGAAGATGCTGTGGAAATGGAACCTCAAAAGTTCAAACAAAGATGTATTGCATTACGTCCGTAAAGCAGTTCTCCTTGCATTTTGTAATTTACTTGCATTTTCATCTGTTTTTTTACAAATTTGTTGATTTGTTTTTTTTTTTCTTTTGAGTGATTCTGTTTCTTCTTTCACATGAACACCATAGTATTCTTCATAGCTTGAATTTCAATTCTTTGGACCCTGTGCATGTTCCATATGAATAGGGTTCATCTTCTGGATAATAATAATAATAATAATAATAATAATAATAATAATAATAATAATAATAATAATAATAATAATAATAATAATGAAAAGGGTAGTGATTGACTTGCATGATGTGTCGAATGAGATATCCCCCCCTCCTCCCTCTCTCTCTCTCTCTCTCTCTCACTCAGACTCACATGCACTCACACACTCTCATTCTTTCTTCATATACATATATATATATATATATGTGTGTGTGTATATATATATATATATATGTGTGTGTGTGTGTGTGTGTGTGTGTGTGTGTGTAAATTTAAGTCATAATCACAGTCATCTTCTTCCCATAAATTAGTATAATTATATCTACTCAACAACTATAGTATTTTTATTTATATGTCTTTTTTTACGATTCCATTTGAGTAAATAATTACTGAATCTAAAATTATTTTCTTTTTATCATTTAAATTTCAGGAGTCACATATATCCATTCGTGAGTAATGGAATGTTTAATCAAGAAAATTCCTTCAGGAACTTTTAAAAGTCAAAAATAAAACAACTGAATTACATTTCAAAGTTTATTCAATAAATAAGTATAAATACTGACTGAGGGTTTTCAAAGAAGTTTGCCGAGAATTAACGAAAATCATTGGCGTTCAGGAGGAAGTTCTTCCTTCGAGATTATTTGGTCTCAGGATTTAAGTGGATTCGGGATTCGGTTCTCAGGATTTACTTGGACTCGTTGGAGCCGGAGCCATAGTAGAACCTCCTGGGAGCCTCACGGGACTCGAAGGACTCGTCGGAGTCGGGGAACTGAGCCTCACCGGAGTAGGTCACATCGGCGATGTATCCGTCGTCGCCATCGACGTGGAAGGACACCTTCTGCAGGCGGCCGTCGGGAAGGTGGACGTAGTAGGATCCCTGGGTGTCCTCGCCGTCACGGGCTTCCTGGTGTCCGAAGTCGTTGCGGGAGAGGGCGTGGTTGACGGCCCAGTTGAAGTTGTACTTGGCTTCGCCGGACTCGAAGGACTCAACGGAGCCAGAGGAGAACTGTAATCAATAGGAATCGTTCATGATTCAGGAATTACTCAGGTCATTGAAATTTCAAATTAAAAATTCATTTTCTAATATTTCCTTCAAAAAGAATTTGGATAAGTTAAAAACGATTTAATAAAAGGATTCGAGACTAAACAAACAAAGCTTACCCTCCTTGGTGGAGCATATCTCTCGAAGCTCTCGAAGCTGTCAGCAGCTACCAAGGCAGCCATGCCCAAAAAGACGAGGGTGACCTGAAATGACATAAAAAAAATCAATGTTAAAAAGTTATTAATGACTAACAGATAACATCAATCTCATAATTACCATAATAACTGTCCCTGTCCTCAAATAAAACAGAAAAGATATAGCAGATATATTCTTCCACTCAGGCAGAATCCCCGAGACCCCACCAAACCTTACTTTGGAGATCATGTTTGTGTTTTTGACGAAGTCTCAACAAGATGAGTCTGTGCTGATCCCACAAAATGCTGCTCTTTATATACCCCGTCAGTGTTTGGATGGGCGTGGCGGCTTCCGTCTGCACGAGACGGGTTTTTGCATCCTGTGTTTTCTACAGTACAAGGATTTCAAAAAGGATTTCACTACTCGTGATTAGTCAATCCCCGAATCCTCAATTGCGAGTCAGGATCTGGATCGTCCCTTCGCCTGGACAAGATCTCAGGATCGTAGTTAGCTCGTTTCATCGATCAGATGTTGTCATTGTGGCCTACTATGATTTTCTCATTATTAATATTATTATAATTGATTACCATTATAATTATTATTGATTTTTCAGTTGTCATCATTATCACATATTTATCCATCACTGTCATTGTAATAATACAAAAAGAAAAATTACTGCAACAGTTTTAATATCAACAGACACATGAACATAATAGTGAGGAAAGCCTAATAATAATAATAATAATAATAATAATAATAATAATAATAATAATAATAATAATAATAATAAAAATAATAATAACACTATTGAGAATAATCATAGTAATAAGTAAAAATTATTATTATTATTATTATTATTATTATTATTATTATTATTATTATTATTATTATTATTATTATTATTATTATTATTATTATTATATTATTTATATATTATTTATTATATATATATTTTCCATTTTATTTTTTATCACTATTTATATATTTTTCCATTTTATTTTTATCATTATTTAAATATTTTTCTAATTAGTATTATTTTGATTACTGTTGTGTTATTATTTCCACTTCGTCTTTTTTATTGCATTATTATTATTATCATTATTATAATTCTGCAATTTTTTTATTGTTATTACGTCCAGCGTTACCTTCAAAATTACTCGCAGCGTTACATTTTGAATTATATTACCCAAGATTGTCAGCATAACCGTATCTTATTGTCCTTTGTCTTATGTTAATATGTTATTATAAAGCTGTATATCTGTAATCTGGAAAATTTTATGGTGTTCAATAATAATAATAATAATATAATAATAATAATAATAATAATAACAAGTGTAATAACCACAATATATAGTTAATAATAATAATAATAATAATAATAAAATGTCATAATAATAATAATAATAATAATTTTGATATGAATAATCTAAAAAGTAAATTATATTATGTTAAAAAAATATATAATAAGTTTACTAATAATAATAATAATTGTGAATTTCTTAAATAATAATAATAATGATAATAATAATAATAATAATAATAATAATAATAATAATTTTGATAAGAATCTACAATTATACAGTAAACTATATTACTGTGTAAAATAAATATAGTAATATAATTTACTATATAATTGTGGAATTTTATTATTACAGATTATTTTTCACGAGACTGTGAATTTCTTAGCAAATAATAATAATAATAATAATAATAATAATAATAATAATAATAATAATAATAATAATAATAATAATAATAGAAGAAGAAGAAGAAGGAGAACAACAACAACAAGAATCTTAATGATAATTACCTCTAATTGTCCATGAAGAACAGGAAACTTCGAATTCAGACAATATTCCTATTATACAAAAAGGATATAACCCCTATTTCATCCATTCGTCAAATCCAATAGAACGCGCCCGTAGTCATCAACAGCTATTTCCAGTCCATTCAACTTCTTCATATTTTGAAGAACTTTCTCAGATTAGCCTCTGGTGATATTCTCTTCAGCTCAGCGTAGATACAAACTCTGTCGAAAGGCACATACAACGGGACTTTCGAATTTTACCTTGGAAACAGAGATATATAACTCTTTTTTTTTTTGCTGAGCAGTGGCACCTGTATGCAGTGAATGTGCCTCGCTGCCGAAGTTCTCGGTTCCAGAGGTCCTTCTTTCCTCACACCTTTGGACTGTGGAACAGTCTCCCTGAAGTTGCTGTGCAAATGGAACCGCAGAAGTTCAAACAAAGATATAATGCATTACGTCCTTAAAGCAGTTCTCCTTGCATTTTGTAATTTACGTGCATTTTCATCTGTTTTTTTACAAATTTGTTGATTTGTTTATTTTTTTCTTTTAAGTGATCTCTTCTTTCTGTATTTCCTATTACCTTCTGTTACTTATTTCATATAATAACACCTTAATATTCTTTGGAAGCATGTTCCGTATGAATAGGGTTCATCTTCTGAATAATAATAATAATAATAATAATAATAATAATAATAATAATAATAATAATAATAATAATAATGAAAAGGAAATAATAGACATACATGCTGTGTCGAATGAGATATCCCCACCCCCCGCCTCCCTCTCTCTCTCTCTCTACACACAGACACACACACACACATGCACACACACACACACACACATATATATATATATATATATATATATATATATATATATATATATATATATATATATATATATATATATATATATATATATATTATATATGTTTATATGTGTGTGTATGTGTGTGTAAATTTAAGTCATAATCACAGCCATCTACTTCACATGAATTAGCATAATTATATCTACGCCAACAACTAAAGTATTTTTATGTATATGTCTTTTTACGATTCCATTTTGAGTAAATAATTACTGAACTCTAAAATGATTGTCTTTTTAGCATTTAAATTTCAGGAGTCACATATATCCATTCGCGAGGAATGGAATTTTTAATCAAGAATTCTTCCAAGGATTCTTAAAAGTCAAGAACAAAACAACTGAATTATATTTCAAAGTTTATTCAATAAATAAGTATAAATACTGACTGAGGGTTTTCAAAGAAGTTTGCCGAGAATAAGGAAAATCATTGGCGTTCAGGAAGAAGTTCTACTTCCTTCGAGATTATTTGGTCTCAGGATTTAAGTGGATTCGGGATTCGGTTCTCAGGATTTACTTGGACTCGTTGGAACCAGAGCCATAGTAGAACCTCCTGGGAGCCTCACGGGACTCGAAGGATTCGTCGGAGTCGGGGAACTGAGCCTCACCGGAGTAGGTCACATCGGCGATGTATCCGTCGTCGCCATCGACGTGGAAGGCCACCTTCTGCAGGCGGCCGTCGGGAAGGTGGACATAGTAGGATCCCTGGGTGTTCTCGCCGTCACGGGCTTCCTGGTGTCCGAAGTCGTTGCGGGAGGGGGCGTGGTTGACGGCCCAGTTGAAGTTGTACTTGGCTTCGCCGGATTCGAAGGACTCAACGGAGCCAGAGGAGAACTGTAATCAATAGGAATCGTTCATGATTCAGGAATTACTCAGGTCATTGAAATTTCAAATTAAAAATATACCTTCAAGTATTTCCTTCAAAAAGAACTTAAATAAGATGGAAACGATTTAATAAAAGGATTCGAGACTAAACAAACAAAGCTTACCCTCCTTGGTGGAGCATATCTCTCGAAGCTCTCGAAGCTGTCAGCAGCTACCAGGGCAGCCATGCCCAAAAAGACGAGGGTGACCTGAAATGACATAAAAAAAAAATCAATTTATAAAGTTATTAATGACTAACAGACAATATCAATGTTATAATTACCATAATAACTGTCCCTGTCCTCAAATAAAACAGAAAAGACGTAGCAGATATATTCTTCCACTCAGACAGAATCCCCGAGACCCCACCAAACCTTACTTTGGAGATCATGTTTGTGTTTTTGACGAAGTCTCAACAAGATGAGTCTGTGCTGATCCCAAAAACTGCTGCTCTTTATATACCGCGTCAGTGTTTGGATGGGCGTGGCGGCTTCCGTCTGCACGAGACGGGTTTTTGCATCCTGTGTTTTCTACAGTACAAGGATTTCAAAAAGGATTTCACTACCTGTGATTAGTCAATCCCCGAATCCTCAATTGCGAGTCAGGATCTGGATCGTCCCTTCGCCTGGACAAGATCTCAGGATCGTAGTTAGCTCGTTTCATCGGTCAGATGTTGTCATTGTGGCCTACTATGATTTTCTCATTATTAATATTATTATAATTAATTACCATTATAATTATTATTAATTTTTCAGTTATCATCATTATTACAGATTTATCCATCACTGTCATTGTAATAATACAAAAATATAAATGACTGCAACAGTTTTAATATCAACAGACACATGAACATAATAGTGAGGAAAGCCTAATTATAATAATAATAATAATAATAATAATAATAATAATAATAATAATAATAATAATAATATAATAATAATAATAATAATAACACTATTGAGAATGATCATAGTAATAGGGAAAAATTATTATTATTATTATTATTATTATTATTATTATTATTATTATTATTATTATTATTATATATATGTACAGTATATTCTATTATTTTTGGCATTATTTATATATTTTTCCATTTTCGTTTTTATCACTATTTATATATTTTTCCATTTTATTTTTTATCATTATTTAAATATTTTTCTAATTAGTATTATTTTGATTACTGTTGTGTTATTATTTCCACTTCGGTAATCTTTTTTATTGCATTATGCCGGTGCTATGGTCGTCATTATTATAATTCTGCAATTTTTGTTATTGTTATTACGTCCAGCGTTACCTTCAAAATTACTCGCAGCGTTACATTTTGAATTATATTACCCAACGATTGACAGTATAACCGTGTCTTATTGTCCTTTGTCTCATGTTAATATGTTATTATAAAAGCTGTATATCTTTATTCCGGAAAATTTTAGGGTGTTTGGTAATAATAATAATAATAATAATAATAATAATAATAATAATAATAATAATAATAATAATAATAATAATAATAATATGTGTAACAAGAATCCACAGTTATATAGTCAACTATATTACTTAATAATAATAATAATAATAATAATAATAATAATAATAATAATAATAATAATAATAATAATAATAATAATAATTTGTGTAATAAGAATCCACAATTAGGTAGTAAACTATATTACTAGGTAAAATAAACATGTTAATATAGTTTACTATATAATTGTGGATTTTTATTACACAGATTGTTTTTCATAAGATTGTGAATTTCTTAGCAATAATAATAATAATAATAATAATAATAATAATAATTGATAAGAATCCACATAGTAATATAGTAAACTATATTACTATGTAAACTAAATATAGTAATATAGTTTACTATATAATTGTGAATTTTTATTACACATTATTTTTAACGAGATTGTGAATTTCTTAGCAGTAATAATAATAATAATAATAATAATAATAATAATAATAATAATAATAATAATAATAATAATAAAAATAATAAAAGAAGAAGAAGGAGGAGAACAACAAAAACAAGAATCTTAATGATAATTACCTCTAATTGTCCATGAAGAACAGGAAACTTCGAATTCAGACAATATTCCTATTATTCAAAAAGATATAACCCCTATTTCATCCATTCGTCAAATCCAATAGAACTCTCCCATAGTCATCAACAGCTATTTCCAGTCCATTCAGCTTCTTGATATTTTGAAGAACTTTTTCAGATTAGCCTCTGGTGATATTCTCTTCAGCTCAGCGTAGATGCAAACTCTGTCGAAAGGCACATACAAAGGGACTTTCGAATTTCACCTTGGAAATAGGGATTTATAACCTTTTTTTTTTATTTGCTGAGCAGTGGCACAAGTACGCAGTGAATGTGCCTCGCTGCCGAAGTTCTCGGTTCCAGAGGTCCTTCTTTCCTCACACCTTTGGACTGTGGAACAGACTCCCTGAAGATGCTGTGGAAATGGAACCTCAAAAGTTCAAGGAAAGATGTAATGCATTACGTCCGTAAAGCAGTTCTCCTTGTATTTTGTAATTTACTTATATTTTCATCTGTTTACTTACAAATTTGTTGATTTGTGTTTTTTTCCTTCTGAATGATTCTGTTACTTCTTTCAAATGAACACCATAGTATTCTTCGGGAGCTTGAATTTCAAGTCAGTGGACCCTGTGGGCATGTTCCATATGAATAGGGTTCATCTTCTGAATAATAATAATAATAATAATAATAATAATAATAATAATAATAATAATAATAATAATAATAATAATGAAAAGGATAGTGATTGACTTGCATGATGTGTCGAATGAGATATCCCCCCCCCCTCTCCCCTCTCTCTCTCTCTCTCTCTCTCTCTCTCTCTCTCTCTCTCTCTCTCTCTCTCTCTCTCTCATTCTTTCTTCACACACATATATATATATGTGTGTGTGTGTGTGTAAATTTAAGCATCGTAATCACAGTCATCTTCTTCCCATAAATTAGTATAATTATGTCTACTCCAACAACTATAGTATTTTCATGTATACGTCTTTTTACGATTCCAATGAGGAAATAATTACTGAGATCTGAAATTATTTTCTTTTTATCATTTAAATTTCAGGAGTCACATATATCCATTCGTGAGTAATGGAATGTTTATTCAAGAAAATTCCTTCAGGAACTTTTAAAAGTCAAAAATAAAACAACTGAATTACATTTCAAAGTTTATTCAATAAATAAGTATAAATAGTGACTGAGGGTTTTCAAAGAAGTTTGCCGAGAATTAACGAAAATCATTGGCGTTCAGGAGGAAGTTCTCCTTCCTTCGAGATTATTTGGTCTCAGGATTTAAGTGAATTCGGGATTCGGTTCTCAGGATTTACTTGGACTCGTTGGAGCCGGAGCCATAGTAGAACCTCCTGGGAGCCTCACGGGACTCGAAGGATTCGTCGGAGTCGGGGAACTGAGCCTCACCGGAGTAGGTCACATCGGCGATGTATCCGTCGTCACCATCGACGTGGAAGGACACCTTCTGCAGGCGGCCGTCGGGAAGGTGGACGTAGTAGGATCCCTGGGTGTCCTCGCCATCACGGGCTTCCTGGTGTCCGAAGTCGTTGCGGGAGGGGGCGTGGTTGACGGCCCAGTTGAAGTTGTACTTGGCTTCGCCGGATTCGAAGGACTCAACGGAGCCAGAGGAGAACTGCAATCAATAGGAATCGTTCATGATTCAGGAATCACTCAGGTCTTTTTTATTTCAAATTAAAAATATACCTTCAAGTATTTCCTTCAAAAAGAACTTGAATAAGATGGAAACGATTTAATAAAAGGATTCGAGACTAAACAAACAAAGCTTACCCTCCTTGGTGGAGCATATCTCTCGAAGCTCTCGAAGCTGTCAGCTGCTACCAGGGCAGCCATGCCCAAAAAGACGAGGGTGACCTGAAATGACATGAAAAAATCAATGTTATAAAGTTATTAATGACTAACAGATAATATCAATGTCATAATTACCATAATAACTGTCCCTGTCCTAAAATGAAACAGAATAGTCATAGCAGATATATTCTTCCACTCAGACAGAATCCCCGAGACCCCACCAAACCTTACTTTGGAGATCATGTTTGTGTTTCTGACGAAGCCTCAGCAAGATGAGTCTGTGCTGATCCCACAAACTGCTGCTCTATATATACCCGTCAGTGTTTGGATGGGCGTGGCGGCTCCCGCCCGCATGGAGACGGGTTTTTGTATCCTGTGATTTCTAAAAGGATTTCTAAAATTATCTTGCTACTTGTGATTAGCCAATCCCCGAATCCTCAATTGTATGTCAGGATCTGGATCGTCCTTTCGTCCGTACAGGATCTCAGGAACGTAGTTGGCTCGTTTCGTCGGTCAGATGTTATCACTGAGACGTATTATTATTATTATTATTATCATTATTATTATTATTATTATTATTATTATTATTAACAATGATTTTTCCGTTATTGATACTATAATAGATTTATTCCTTATTATTATTATTATTATTATTATTATTATTATTATTATTATTATTATTATTATTATTATTATTGTAAAAAAGTTATTCTTAATATTAATATTCCAGTTTTTCCACTATTATTATTATTATCATTATTATTATTATTATTATTATTATTATTATTATTATTATTATTATTATTATTATTATTATTATTATTATTATTATTATTATTATTATTATTATCATTGTAAAAAATTATTTTTGTTAATACTGATATTCTAGTTTTTCCACTATTATTATTATTACTATTATTATTATTATTATTATTATTATTATTATTATTATTATTATTATTATTATTATTATTATCACTGGTTTTGTTAAACAAAATGGAAGTTTCAACAGCATTTATTTTATATAGTAAAAGCTCGATTCGTCTTAATAATTGTTTTTTCTTGCGCTGAAATGGTTGCAAGCAACTGACCAATATTCATATCCAGCCACCCGATATGAATATTGGTCAATTGCTACAACCATTTCAGCGCAAGAAAAAACAATTAATGAGACGAATCGAGCGTTTAAAATAAATGCTTTGATAAAAAAACCTGTATTAATGCTTTTTCCTAATTTTACAAGCCATTTTGTTTTACAAAACCTTATTATTATTAAATTATTATTAGGTCTTTTTTATTATTTATAAACTAATTTTATTGCAATTATTATTATTATTATCATTATTATTATTATTATTATTATTATTATTATTATTATTATTATTATTATTATTATTATTATTATTCTCATAGATTTTCTGTCTTCATTATTGTTATTTACAGATTTTTCCTTACCAATATCAATACAATAGATTTTCCTTGATATTATCATTATTGTCCTAGTTTTTTTCCAATATTGTTATTATTATTATTATTATTATTATTATTATTATTATTATTATTAGTAGTAGTAGTAGTAGTAGTAGTAGTATTGAAGATGTAATGGGGGTATTCCATGGATTCTAACAATAATAATAATAATAATAATAATAATAATAATAATAATAATAATAATAATTTAAAATCTTGAATTTCAAGTCATTGCCACTGTGGGCATGTCCCATATGAATAGGGTTCATAATGATAATAATAATAATAATAATAATAATAATAATAATAATAATAATAATAATAATAATAATAATAATAATAATAATAATAATAAACCTTCATTTAACAGGAAATCCTCACAGACTCCATGGTGACGTATGTATGAAATTTATAATAAGAATTAAACTGGATTGAAATTTTGCTTTAGACAGTTATACTTCGTGAGGTTTTGGTAATTTTTGTGACGTCATAATCTTGGAAGAAGGTCAATTTTTTTTTATTTTAAGGTAAAATAATTATCAAATTATTATCAATATCTGACGAAAGAATTATATAAGGACGATAATAATTATCGGTAGAAAAACCAAGCTTCACCTTAGTGATTATTATAATTATTTTTATTATTATTATTATTATTATTATTATTATTATTATTATTATTATTATTATTATTATTATTATTATTATTATTATTATTAACAAAAAATAAATCCCTATACATTTGAAAAACGCCTACAGAAGTCACTGACTTGAAATTCAAGCTTTCAAAGAATATGGTGTTCATTTGCAAGAGGTTGCAGGAGATAATGGGAAATGTAAAAAGATATTAGTTATCAGGTTATTTTTTTTAAGAATGGGAGAAAAAATATAATATGTGATATAATAATATATTAAATTAATAATATAATGATAATAATTTAAAAGAATAGAGAAACATTCTTTAGTATTCCTGCTAAATACCAACTTCCAATACACACTATTAATCTTATGCTCTTTAGAATGACAAATCTTCTGAGGGATCCACCTACGTATTTTGCAGCGTCAGCAGAATTTGTTCCCACTGAATCATTCGTGATCCTTGAATTTCAGCGTCATCGTGATCCGTAAGATCAAAGGAGCATCAGGCCCCATTTAAAGGAAGTAGCTTTATACAACGTACCCGAATCTTTTGCAACGGTGGAGGGATTGTCATTCAATTCCTTAGGTACAGCCTAAGCTTTAGACGTTATCCGGTTGGGTATCTTCTTGAAAGATGAACGGGGCAATGATTTCAGTCTCGTTCTCCTCTGAAACTGGCCCCACGAGGAAAACGGCTTTTTGCCAAAATGACAGCAAAGCAAAAGAAGTTGCTTGGGAATGTGCTTGTCGGCGTCTATACTGAAGTGAAAAAAGAATGCTTAAACCACTGGATATAACAGACTTTTCCCTGTCTAAAATGAAACAAATAAATACATTAGAACGTCATACACCATGCGCAATAAATTTCACCTTCATATAACTATTTCACCTCAAATAAAACTGCAAAATGAAACGTATTTCTAATTTCCTTTCAGGTTTTCCCCCTCGACGCTAGCGCATGCGCAAGATGACCCTAAACCATCGTCGCCTGACAAGAATGTTTGCAATCTCTCACCCATGTTTACTCCGGCTTCCCCGAAGCCACACCCGGACCTGTTTCCTGCAATCGGAGGTGAAATACCCCGGGATAAGAGGACGGGGAAAGCTTTATAAGCGTTTGCTTTTGTTTATTTGTTATTTCCTTTCGTCTGCTGCCTCTTCAATGACTTATCAGCCTTCTACTCCGTCTTTTGGTAAGTTTGTATATAAGTTTCTGATGTGTGGAAACTTGCTTTCCAAAAGCGATGAAATGTGTTCACACTCACTGACTTAGGCAGGAACATATGTCGAAAAAGCTTTTCATCTATTCACGAGAAAGCGTTCCTTCTCCAGTGTCATCTATAGAAAGAATAGAACATAGAATTTAGGCCAAGGCCAAGCCCTGGGACCTATGAGGTCATCCAGCGCTGAAACGGATATTGACAGTAGAAAGTTTTGAAAGGTGTAACTGGAGGAAAACCTCCCAGTTTCACTATGAATCAACTGATAGGAGAGGGCGTAAAGTCAGATGGAAGAAAGAGAATGTGAACGGGGATACAGTAAAAGGAATGTAAGGGGTTGCAGGTAGGGGCCGTAGGGACGCTGCAAAGAACCTTAAGTAATGCCTACAGTGCACCTCATGAGGTGCACAGACGTCACTACCTCCCTATGGGGGAATGTCGTCTTTACTAAATGAGATGTCCTCGTGCATTCCCATTCCTATTTTAATTCCGAATTTGAGAACGTATAAATGGAGTAAAAAAAAAAATCTGGTGCGAACGAGAAGGCATTAGAAATTTATCCAAATTCATACACAAAAACAAACACTGAACGTTTCCATTTTCAGTAACATTGATGAGCAACGTAAAATTAATTGATTTTACCCCAAACATCAATTGAACCATTGAGGAACTGATGTGGAAATGTTGACAGGTAGAATTCTGAGATCTCAAGTCCGTCCTCTTAATTATTTTGTCCAGGGAATCTTATTCACAGTCAGTTTTCCTTGATACAAGACGCGTGACCTGTTCATTTTACGTAAGAGGCTGGTGCAAGAAAAAGTTGTTTAATTGTCAGTGTAAGGATTACGAGAAATGAAAGATTAGATGAATGCGTGTATAGATGATAATATTCTTGAATATAAATGAATGTTATACACTTTATATTCTTACTCAGATGTATGCAGATGTATGCGTTGCTGCTCTTATATAAAATCATTATATATATATATATATATATATGTATATATATATATATATATATATATATATATATATATATATATATATATATATATATATATATATATATAACAGAATATGCATGTCACACATGTGCTTACGATCTCAAACACACCATAGGCATATGTGTGTGAATTTGTGTGTGTGTGTGTGTGTGTGTGTGTGTGTGTGTGTGTGTGTGTGTGTGTGTGTTTAGAAAAGAGAAAATTGTGATAAACGATAGAAGAGGACTTTATGAAATAAATAACAAGCATTTCAAGGTATCTTTCACAATATTTATTGAATAAATTCATAAATAAATTACGAATATAAATATCTATCGAACAGTACGATAGTCAACGCCGTCTTGTTGAGATCATTGAGATTCGTTTCCAGATTTACTTGGACTCGTTGGAGTCAGGAGCACCGTAGAACCTCCTGGGAGCCTCACGGGACTCGAAGGATTCGTCGGAGTCGGGGAACTGAGCCTCACCGGAGTAGGTGACCTCGGCGATGTATCCGTCGTCACCATCGACGTGGAAGGCCACCTTCTGCAGGCGGCCGTCGGGGAGCTGGACGTAGTAGGATCCCTGGGTGTTCTCGCCGTCGCGGGCCTCCTGGTGTCCGAATTCGTTGCTGGAAGGATCGTGGTCGACGGCCCAGTTGAAGTTGTACTTGGCTTCGCCGGATTCGAAGGACTCGAAGGATTCCCGGGAGGCGGAGGAGAACTATGAAAGGAGTAGGAACGGATTACCATTCGATCCTGAATATTAAAGTTAATATTTGCCAGATAGTTTTCGAATATAATCCGGAGAAATTTACGCAATATTTTGAAGGAGCTCGAAGGATCATACTCACCCTTGGAGGAGCATATCTGTATCTCTCGAAGCTGTCGTCAGCTGCAACCAGGGCAGCTAAACCCAACACAACCAAGATGACCTGAAAATGAGATAATTGTTTGGTAATTTTGTCCTATGTGACGTAAACATAAGTTGTCTTTAAAACACTCTTTAAATTAACCAGGTATGGAATGACATAACAGTAGGAACTTCATCTAAACATGTTAATCTTCAAGAATTTTCTCTCGACAAAATCATTAACTTTAAGGAAAAAATAGGATAATTACTGTAAATACATTAGCAGTTACCAGTCATTACTAGTGCAGAAAAATATCAAAGTTCAGCATCTTAATAAATTATTTTCTATAGAATATGCTATGCAGAGATTATATCTAATATCATAGTGATAGGTTATCTATAAGAAATAGCAAGCATTTTGGAAGTATCGAGCAGAGTCCTATCGTATATAACGTTAACATTTTAGGTAAATCCTTGAACAAATTCCCTAAGGAACTCATTAGTGTTTCCTCAAGTAGCAGATGAATAATAATAATAATAATAATAATATCCATTGAACCTCACTGACACTAGGACCCTTAATAATAATAATAATAATAATAATAATAATAATAATAATAATAATAATAATGCCTATGGACCCCTCAGATTGAATCTCAAAGACACTAAGTCCCTTAATAATAATAATAATAATAATAATAATAATAATAATAATAATAATAATAATAATAATAATAATAATAATAATAATACCTATAGACCCCTCAGATTGAACCTCAAAGACACCAAGTCCCTTAATAATAATAATAATAATAAATAATAATAATAATAATAATAATAATAATAATAATAATAATAACAGTATCTAAAAACCATTCATATTGAACCTCAAAGACACCAAGCCCCTTCTAAAGCTACCTTAGAAACCATGTTGATCAACTGAAGTCTCGAAGCGAGTCTGTCTCTTGTCCTACACAGAAGCCCCCTTTATACACACGCACAGAATACCCAGCCAGGGGTATTCTCCGGACCCTGGCCAGGGCAAGGTCGGTAAGGTCGAACGCCTCGGCGTCACGGGCGAGTTTTTCCCCACCCCCATTCTTGCTACATAGGGTTAGCCAATCGCTACAGTCATGGACACCTAATATGCGAGACGTATAAAAAAAAAGTTGATTTTTGCAGGGATCATGAGAGAAATTGGAGTAAGTTCCTTGCGTATCTGATGCGTTGTTTTTATTTAGGATTAACGAGTTTTGGTTACGTTAGTTGGGATGACGGATGTAGGGCAGAGAAACTGGAGCGAATGGGAGATTGCATCTGAATGAAAAAAATATGTCATTGGTTTGAAGTATGTTATTTGATTTGCATATCCGCGTTCGTATGTCCGGAAAAAATATGAAAGTGATGTTATTCATTAATAGGTTCATATGCGTAAGGAAAGAGGTAAATACATATTATATTCGGACAGAATTCTTCTTGATTTATACATACATTGTAATCAGTAAGTGACTCTATACATTACACATAGCAGTCCTTTCACACCTGGGATCCTCCTTATCTCTGAATTCAAAGGCATCTGACTTTAAAGCTGCTAATTATTCCTTTAAAAACAGAATGATGATAACGACTGGGTTTTCAAGATATAGTACTGTAATAGGTTACCTTGTTTGTGCTGAAGGGGAAAACAATAATTATAATTTTAAAAACTAACAATTTTGAATAAGTGATTTCCAAGGGCCCATTTTAATAGCTGGCTATCTTGATGCCAATAACCTTACTAAGGATCACAAATGCATATCCTCAGATCTTGCAGGAAATGTAGTAGACAACTTTTGTTGTCTCAGTGACAACAAAAGTTCTTCAGTAAAGAATTCCCCAGGAAAGAAAGTCGATAAAAAAAGGATCTAATTGAACGACTTCAAGCTATGGAGATCTTGAAGAAGTCCTCAGACCTTTTTATGTTGTAGCTATGCCTATACGCAAAACCTGATGTCTTAGATTTGTCACTTTTTTATTGATTCTGACGGAATGACGATGCAAATTCTTTCATTCATTTGTATAATAAAAGGTGCAATATGGTCAAGATATAATATAAACTTTGGGAATTATAAAAAAAATGGTTTTGTAAGATTTTAAATTTTATTTGCGAACCTGCTCCATATTCAACATTTTTAATTCGTAGATGGTGGAGCAGGGTTTTCTGGTATTATAGTATAATAACTGAGTTATGAAACTGATATGATTTTAGTATGTTCCATTGATTTTCGAGGCAATAATAAAAATCACAGGCAAAATAATGTTGTCGTGAGAAATCTCTTAAGCTGTAATCTTCCTCTGGTCTTTAAACCTTTATCCACAAGTTGAACATTTCTTATTATCCCAGAATTATTACTGAAATATATATATATATATATATATATATATATATATATATATATATATATATATATATATATATATATATATATATATAAATTCCTTCTTTATATTGTTATAAAAATAATTGCTGTATTCAGTCAGTACTGGGCCTTAGGCCACATAATTCACTAGACAATGTTTTTGTATTTGGTATAATTTTATAACGGCAAGTCAGATAAGCTGAAAATTTTCATCACAGGTGTTATAGTCTAAATGAAGCATTGTAGAGTCGACTTAGTAAAGAGTAGACATTCCTCATTTTTCAAATCAAGAGATTGAAACTGATTAAATCCCGATTTGATACATTAGAAAATGTGAAATAAATTTTCTATATCAAATCAAGTCTGATCTTTTTCCCACTTCCCCAACAAAGAAATATGATGATGTCAATTAGCAAACAGTGAATTTTTGTTCAGGTAAAAGAAGTCTATCAAACAATGACGTGTGAATTTTATTGGGATTTGTAGTTTTACATTTTTTTATCGAAAATATATGCCATCTCATTTAGTGTTACATTCCTGAAGCTCTCCAGACTAAATGGTGTGTTCTGGGAGCATATGGTCATTACCAAGATTGAACAAATGAAAAACAAATTTAGCATTTTGTGATGGAAAGAACAAATTATTATATTTTACGTGTGCCTCATATCTGATCCTTTTTTATTTTGTAAAGAAGGATCAAGTTGACTCACTAAAATTAGAGGCCCAAAATATTACAATGACCTTGTTTGAAGGTAAGGGCCAATTCGAACTAATAAGAACAAGTAAAAAATGCACCGAAGTTTCTTCGGCGCAATCGAGTTTTCTGTACAGCCGCTACAGCGTATAATCAAGGCCACCGAAAACAGATCCACCTTTCGGTGGTCTCGGTATAATGCTGTATGAGCTGCGGCCCATGAAACTTTAACCACGGGAGGGTGGTGGCCTATCTTATATCGTTGCCAGAAGCACGATTATGGCTAACTTTAACCTTGAATAAAATAATAAAACTACTGAGGCTAGAGGGCTGAAAGTTGGTATTTTGATGAATGGGGGGTGGATGGTCAACATACCACTTTGCAGCCCTCTAGCCTCAGTAGTTTTTAAGATCGGAAGGGGGACAGAAAAAGTGCGGACTGAATAAAGTGCTGACGGACAGACAAAGCCGGCACAACAGTTTTACTTTACAGAAAACTAATAAAACATAAAATTCTATGATTACGATTTTTCCCACAGATATGAATATCCACAGATTCATGTCGTAGACTTGGTCTCCATATTTATATTGATTCTTTTGTCCTTCAAGTAGAGAGAGAGTCAGAGATTGGACGGAAACTCTCTCTGTCGCCATAATGTCATCATCATTATTATTTTTTTTTTTTTTTTTTTTTTGCAAATCCAGATAAGTGAAATTTGACTTTTGAGTATAAATGAAGTTTTGTAACTCGACCTTCATATAGACTTAGTGGACATCATTTAATACTCATTCAATTCAGTATTTGTTAGAGATGGCAAGTGTACAGAATAACTTCAATTTTATTCATTCTAGTATAATTCAAGGACTACTGATGTTACCTGATATAATGCAATTCCTGAGCTTAATGTTTACACACAGCATCAGAATAACTCAAGTAATTTCTATAGAATGAATAAATTTAGTTTTAGCAGGAATAAATAATATATTGTAATGAATGAATTATGATAATATTCACATAAATTAAATATAAATATCCATAGTCTTGTACAGTCGTTTAGCTCGTAATGGTAGACCTATAAAGATCAGGTTTCCAGGTTTACTTGGACTCGTTGGAGTCGGGAGCAGCGTAGAACCTCCTGGGAGCCTCACGAGACTCGAAGGATTCGTCGGAGTCGGGGAACCGAGCCTCTCCTTCGTAGGTGACCTCAGCGATGTATCCGTCGTCGCCGTCGACGTGGAAGGCCACCTTCTGCAGGCGACCGTCGGGGAGCTGGACGTAGTAGGATCCCTGAGTGTCCTCACCGTCGCGGGCCTCCTGGTGTCCGAATTCGTTGCTGGAGGAGTCGTCGCTCACGGCCCAGTTGAAGTTGTACTTGGCTTCGCCGGACTCGAAGGACTCGAAGGATTCCCGGGAGGCGGAAGAGAGCTGTTGAGGGAGTCAAGAGAGGTTGACGATTACTTTCAAAGGTATTAAAGGTTTTTCTTGAATTCTGTGTTACAAGAGTGTTTTGAAATATGAAGTTACAGCCTTACTGAATGGTTTTAAAGGAATGATTATACTACTCACCCTTGGAGGGGCATATCTGTATCTTTCGAAGCTGTCGTCAGCTGCAACCAGGGCAGACAGACCCAACACAACCAAAAGTACCTGAAAAAGTAAACAGATCATGTTTGTCATCATAAGCAATATTTTCCTAGATTTTATGAGTTATTTTTATTTTCAAGTTGCTTATTACATATATATATATATATATATGTGTGTGTGTGCGTGTGTGTATATGTATATATATACATATATATGTGTGTGTGTGTTCGTATGTATGTTTGCCATGAATATTTATTCGAAATTTTAGGCCTCGAATAACCCACTGCCATTGCCATCCTTGATATTGCAAAGGTAGGAAAAAATAAAAGATGATGGATCATTTCTGGATTAATGTTGTTAAATGCAATTATGTATGTATGTATGTATATATATGTATGTGTGTGCGTGTGTGTGTGTGTGTTTGTGAATAAGTGCCAGTTTATAGTACCTAATTAAGCGAGTAAATTAAAAAAAAATTTCAGAGTCCAGTCACTACGAAAGGAGACACAAATGCTATTTGAATATCTTAGAAAATCTCATATAAAAAACATTGTTGTCGATAAGCTATATGACCCACAATTAAACTGGAATAAACTAAGAAAAAACCTGTTAAAAGAAGCCTTGTTTTTATACACTGCAAAAACTGATACATTTTCTCAAATACCTTGGAAACCATGTTGACCAACCGACGTCTCAAAGAGATTCTGTGCTTTTATCCCGTCGAGTGATCTCGTATATATACCGCGTCAGCGAGTCATCTCAGGTCGCGACCTTCACCGCAAGGAGCCAGCTTCTCTCTCTCTCTCTCTCTCTCTCTCTCTCCTGGGATTTCATAATCACTCGCCACTTGACATTGGTACGGTCGAGAGGGCCTGCACTACCCAAAAACGCTAATGACCGCAAGTAGAAACGTCGATAGATTTGCGGTTCTACTAATGTGGGTAGGTTGAAATGCAGGTTTGTTCTGAAAGAGGTTGAATTTAGATTGTTATATGTTAATCCTTTTTTTTAGGGATCATAAGTGGTTTTGATATTCTACAGGAGTTTAAGTCAAAATTTAATTCTGATTTAAATCTTTTTCTAGTTGGAAAATAATAATACAACTTTGAGAAACTTTATATTTTTTTTTACAATTATTTCATTTTTTCTCTCTTTAATTAAATTCTTCCTTTGGGCAATGATGACCACAACTATCGCGACGCCACTTTACGAAATCTTAGTCATTTTAAACCATTTCCTTATATTTATTTATGACGTTATTTTCATCATTCAATAATTCCCCGTTATTAATCAATATTTCGAGGATTCACAAATCGACCCAGAATTGTAGCAAGATCATTCCCATTAAATCTGAGTATCTAATCTGATAACAAAAAGTCTTCAGAACCCCACGATTAATTCTATTAAGGAAAGACCAAGATGTCATGACCTTCCTCTACGTGACGCCTACGTCAAGTTCTTCTGAAGTGGAACAAGATGAAGGCTCAGTTGAATATATTGTTCTACTTTTATCTGTCGTCTGTCTATTTATTTTGATTTTGCTTACTCTCTTTGCGTTTTTTTATTTATTCCTGTTTCAGTTTCTGGGCTAACTTTGCTATTTTTATCTCGCTTCATGAATAACTATATCTTTTTTTTTTATTTTTGCTTGTATCTAATTATTTGTCGCCATTAAATAACTATATATAAATATATATATATATATATATATATATATATATATATATATATATATATATATGTATATATATATATATATATATATATATATATATATATATATATATATATATATATATATATATATATATATATATATATATATATATATATATATATATTTATATGTATTATGTAGTCAGAAATTTATATATGTAAATGTAAATATATATATATATATATATATATATATATATATATATATATATATATATATCAACTCGCTCTACCTCGAAATAATATATTTTCATATATGTTACCCGGCGGGGAATTTCTTTACTTGATAATAACCTCGTCGTCTCGAACTAAAAAAATTCCCCTGCGGGTGACATATATGAAAATATATTTCCGAGGTAGAGCGAATTGGATATTAAAGGACGTTTGTAGCTTAATGCTTGTATATGAATCACGGTGATGTGATAGAATTCATTCATATATATATGTATATAAATATACATATATATGTATGTATATATATATATATATATATATATATATATATATATATATATATATATATATATATATATATATATATATATATATATATATATATATGTAGGTATATGTACAAATTTTATTTCAAATTAACTACAGTTAATTTCAAAACATTATCTACAGTCTTGCCTGTAGTGAATCTAAGACACCAATAGGCAGATTCGACAGTTTATCTTGTAAATTATTCCCACACAGCTATCAGGCCTACTTCAGATTCATCGGCCAAGGGTGAGGTGGGCGTTTAAACATTCTTCATCTGTCACCAAATGAATAACACCACTTTCATTTAATATGAAAAGAGGTGCATTGTGTTTATGGATAGCAGAGTACTCACCGTCTTTCTGGAAGAGTCTATGGAATTTAAGGACAAGAAGGTTGGTCCTTATTCTCATTCTGTCTTGAATTTTGATTGCTAGTTAACTCATGTTTTCAGGATATATTGCTGTAGTTAAAGGTCTTTGTTGTAATGAGTTTGTAATTTTATTCATGTGATGTGTATGAAACTTAATGTAATTGCCGATTAAATGAGAGAAGATTTTCAGCTCTCATGTGTGTATATATGTATATATATATATATATATATATATATATATATATATATATATATATATATATATATATATATATATATATATATATATATATATATACTGCATGTATATACGTACTTATGTATATTTGTATATATATATATATGTATATACATATATATATTTATATATATGTATATATGTATACATGGTATACTGCATCAAGGTCACACTACATCCAATCACTCTTAGGAAAAGATTATGACACATAATATAACACACACGAATATCTGCCAAATTTAAAGTCTTCCTCATGTGCTTTGACCCTGATTTAATTCAGCCTCTAAGGGCTGTTGAAGCCAATAAAAATTAGACCTCAATGTCTTATCTCAACAATTTTGAGTTATTAAGTTTGATTTAGGTTTACTTTAGAATTGTACCCTCAGTGACAGATCAGGATGATTTACATATGCTCAAATTATATTTATTTACATATATTTTCATATTGTCCTACTTGAATATTCATCGTTTTGACTAGTTCCGGTTTAACTAAGATGCCTGTCACATTTTCAAAAGAGATTTCCATCTTTCAGTATCATTAAGCCACATAGTGGCTGATACTAAATTATTTGCCCTCAAGAGATGTTCTTTTATGTTACAAGTATGTTTGCATTTCAGAAAATGTAAAAATATGCAAATGAAGTGGATTGGTTGCTTCTTTCATTAATTTTTTTTTTCTTTCTTGTTTTATGTAAAAGAAACTACTGTGCCGGCTTTGTCCGTCCGTTCTCACTTTTTTCTGTCCGCACTTTTTCTGTCCGCCCTCAGATCTTAAAAACTACTGAGGCTAGAGGGCTGCAAATTGGTATGTTGATCATCCACCCTCCAATCATCAAACATACCAGATTGCAGCTCTCTAGTCTCAGTAGTTTTTATTTTACTTAAGGGTAAAGTTAGCCACAATCGTACTTCTGACACCCCCATAGGTACCAAAAACATAGGCCACCACAGAACAGCAGCTGAGTTTCATGGGCTGCGGCTAAAAATTTCATGGCAGGTGGCTTAGGCCTCCACCAGACCGTGGCTGAGTTTCATGGGCCGCGGCTGTACAGAAAACTCGATGGTGCCGAAGAAACTTCAACGCATTTTTTACTTGTTTTTTTGAATCGCCTCTCTTCATTACGTCCGAAGTTTATATGGTGGATATTTCTCTGTTGCAGAGGATTTGAAAAAAAAATTAGTATTCCTAAGTCAAATGAGCGTTATAATGACGAAGTCTATGAAATAGTTACGAGTGAAACTACAGAGCAACGTTTTTAAAAAAATGAAATAGAATTTAATATTTAGCTTACAACTTGAGGCAATCGGATAATTTTAGATTTTGCTCATAATTATGAAGTTCTGGAATCCCATCATGAACTTTTACTGCATTCGAATCTAAAATCTACAATACCAGTTTTTAGTCTCATTTCTATAAACTGAAAATTTTACTTAAACATTCAGAACAGTAACAAACTTTTTCAAATGACTGTAAGGCAGAAGGCTAATTTTCTTCAAACTTGTCCTTTTCACTTTTCTTAACTGCATAACTTAAATAGATTTTATACCTTAGAATAACTCAAAGCTTTTATAGCCTTTCATATTTAGTCAACTAATTTAAGACCCATGTCACCTTCCTGTAAAATTCCACGAAGACTGGGAGATTCTGAGTGATTTACAAAAGTCATATTTACCAATAAACATTTGAATAACTACCGGAGGAATGGAAAAGCATAAATTTTTTACGTGGTTTAAAATTTATTTACATAAATTACGTATAAATATCCATAAAGAGGTAAGATCGTTTTGTTCGTTTTGTCAGGTGAAAAAAATTATCGGTTTCCAGATTTACTTGGACTCGTTGGAGTCGGGAGCAGCATAGAACCTCCTGGGAGCCTCACGGGACTCGAAGGACTCGAAGGATTCGTCGGAGTCGGGGAACCGAGCCTCTCCTTCGTAGGTGACCTCGGCGACGTATCCGTCGTCGCCGTCGACGTGGAAGGCCACCTTCTGCAGGCGACCGTCGGGGAGCTGGACGTAGTAGGATCCCTGAGTGTCCTCACCGTCGCGGGCCTCCTGGTGTCCGAATTCGTTGCTGGAGGAGTCGTCGCTCACGGCCCAGTTGAAGTTGTACTTGGCTTCGCCAGATTCGAAGGACTCGAAGGATTCCCGGGAGGCGGAGGAGACCTGTTGAGGAAGTCAAGAAAGGTTTACGATTACATTCAAAGGTATTAAAGATTTTTCTTGAATTCTGTGATACAAGAGTGTTTTGAAATATGAAGTTACAGTTTTACTGAATGGTTTTAAAGGAATGATTATACTACTTACCCTTGGGGGAGCATATCTGTATCTCTTTCGAAGCTGTCGTCGGCTGCAACCAGGGCAGCCAAACCCAAAGCAACAATAAGGACCTGGAAAATTCAAAATACATCTTATTTTAATATTCTATATTTTTTTAATGAACGAAGAATGAATATCTAACGATGATAAGTTCTTAAAAAAGTCCATTGTTCTTTTCGTAACCCACTTTAATTAAGGTAAAGATATTTTGAAGAAGATATTCCATGACAGTGGAAAACTTCTACTTTTGGAGGTAGCATAGAAAATCACATAAAAAAAGTTATGAAATTTATCCTAATACCAATCTGATTTGTAGTAATTATAAAAATAATAAATAAACTTCTTAAAAATAAAGATTATACATCGTAGAACACCATCTCTTTCAAGTACGTTATCAGATTTACCAAGCAAACTAAACGAATCTTGATTGAGTTCTCTGTCTCAAAATGCCCTAAATTCCATCACCAAATCTTAAAGAAGAAAAAACGTAAACAGTACCTTGGAAACCATGTTGATGAGCTAAAGTCTCGGAGTGAGTCTGTATCGTTATCTTGACCTGCGTCTAGTATATATACCACCAAGACGAGGTAGGTGGGGTCAAGTGTCAGCTGGCTGCAAGGGGACGAGTTTTTGCCAAATGTTGCAAAATTGGTTTGGTCTGTCAGTAAGTTCAGGGTCATTTGCGTAAAAAAATGTGTGAAGGATTGTCTACCTTGATGAAGATGGGAGAATATAGTGGTATATTGAATGCCAGTTAATCAGTGTTTTTTTTTCTAGATATTCACTGAAAGTAAGTTAAATAATTAATAGGAAATATATTAAAGATAGGATTAATAGATATTAAAACAGAGACCTAATGCGAATTGTTAAAATGTGACAGAAATGAAAACTATGACTATAAAGAAGAGAAGTATTGATAATTTAATATTTTTTATTGATCGTAGATATTTGAATTATGTATCATTCTAACGTTATTCGCAAACTCGAGATTGAATCGCATTTTAAACAAAACGGCGAGTGGATCATATTTTGCTCAAATAAAGAGTCAATTATTTTCTTAGTATATAATCGTCACAAATTACAGTTATAACTACCATATGCAGAGCATGATATTTCAAGCTATTTAGTGGTTTATTTACAGGTAATATAATCTGGAAATTATTTTAGATATAAAAGATTGTCTTCGACGTGAAATCCATAATTCTGCACAATGACAACTCGATAAATACCTATGTAGGAATATCTTTCAGTACACGAATTAATAACTCAAAGGGTATTCGAAATTCAGTACTGAGGTACTTGAGTTCTGCCATTCTTACACTACCTGATGACGAACGAGGAACTAGGCAGTTTATAAACCACCTTAAAAGCCTGTAGATATTTGTAAAGAAGCGATATGTCTATATTTACCTTGTTTATCGGTAATATCAGGCACGTGAAGTTGGGCAGATTAATCTGTAGTAGGCAACTCAGAGTAGCAGCTGATGTTAAAAACGAAACTTGCTTTTTCAGGACGTCAGTAGTTGTAGCTTGTCCATGCAGCCCTTCTAAAGGATAACACCACTTGAAGAAAAGGTTTCAGAGAAGCTTTGTATTATTATTATTATTATTATTATTATTATTATTATTATTATTATTATTATTATTATTATTATTATTATTCAGTAGATGAAACCTAATCGTATGGAACAAGCCCAACACAGGGGCCACTGGCTTGAAATTCAAGCTTCCAAAGAATATGGTGTTCATTAGGAAGAAGCAAGAGGAAGTAAGGGATAATACAGAAAGGAGAGATACCACTTATTAAAAAAATAAAATATAAATTAATAAATAGATAAATAGATAAAAATGTATTATAATGCAAGAAGAATAGTATTAGGGTAGTAATGCATTGCATTTTCGCTTGAACTTCTGAAGTTCCAACTGCGCGACTTGCTCTGGCAGGCTGTTCCACAGTCCAATAAATTGGAAATATTGATACCTGATTTTCCCTGAGATCATTTAACCCTCCTTATTAAATATGAATATAAGTACTTCTGAGTCTATGTCGCGCAAAAAAAAAAGTGTGAGTATTCAAATGTCATGGCGCACTGGAAGTGACAATGCTTTCGAAACTAGTAACTGATTTTTTACTTGTTCTTGGAATTTCTCCCCAAAGTCTAAGGTGAATCTACTCTACCGTCATAACACTGAACGTTTGAATTAGAAGTTGTGTATTTTTGTCTGCTGTTTCAACGAAAGATCCAAAATAACTTTCCCCCACAGGATGTGTTGAGTTTCACTCAGTTCTCTAGAAACAAAATGGAGCCATTTTTGTCTAAGTGAAATTCACCTTTTAATATGTCTGTTTCTAAGTAAGTGTAAGGATTCCTCATTTATGGTTTAACATCGGACAGCCAACTGGTAAATGGTTACGATACAAAAAAAAATCCAGGTATCTGGGTATTCCCGGGTGGGTATGGGTCCTATTAAATTGGTGAAATGAAAATTATTCGGCAGTAGGCTTTGGTATGACGCAAAACCGCTCAAAATATTTTTTGCTCTAAAGTTTCTTCCTCGCAGTCGAGTTTTCTGTACAGCGTATAATGCTGTATGAAACTCTCAGCCACGGCCCATGAAACTGTCAGCCGCGGCCCATGAAACTTTCAGCCACAGCCGGGTGGTGGTCTGCGTTGTTGGCACCTATAGAGGTGCCAGACACACGATAATGGCTAACTTTAACCTTAAATCAAATCAAAACTACTGAGGCTAGAGGGCTGAAAATTTGGTATGGTTGATGATTGGAGGGTGGATGATCAACATACCAATTTACATCCCACTAGCCTCGGTGGTTTTTAAGATCAGAGGGCGGATGGACAAACAGACATCTCAACAGTTTTCGTTTACAGAAAACTTAAAAATAGTCACCTTTTCTTTAAGAAGGATGATGCACAACCAGAATGTTTTTTCCTTCCTCAGATACAAAAAATTTCCCGTGGAAGTATTTCTAATGAAGTGTATAGGCAAAGTAATTCTATACAAGAGTCATGTTGAAGATATAAAAATGTTACTTATAATATTATTACTTCGATTACTTTAGAGTATATTTAGCAATCATCAAGTTTTTTCATTTGACAGTACAGCAAAATTAATTGCATATGAAACAGATATTTCTTTATAATTACTTGCAGTGACTCAGTAAAAACAATATTAGTATTGTCTTCTCCAATATAATTTGGGGACTGAATATTTATAACAGCTTTAAGGCAATATTGCCATTACACGTGCCATTTACATAAGCTAAAATATCAATTGTTGCTTTTGGAATGACAAGTAAATCCATGATATTATGTTCACTTGCTTGAAATGTCCAAGTATCAACTAAAATGGATAAATAATAATTGTTTTATGGATCATTTATGATTTATTTACATAAATTAGATATAAATATCCTTAAACTTGTACAATCGTTTTGTTCGTTCCTGTAGACCTATGAGGATCAGGTTTCCAGATTTACTTGGACTCGTTGGAGTCGGGAGCAGCGTAGAACCTCCTGGGAGCCTCACGGGACTCGAAAGATTCGAAGGATTCGTCGGAGTCGGGGAACCGAGCCTCTCCTTCGTAGGTGACCTCGGCCACGTATCCGTCGTCGCCGTCGACGTGGAAGGCCACCTTCTGCAGGCGACCGTCGGGGAGCTGGACGTAGTAGGATCCCTGGGTGTCCTCACCGTCGCGGGCCTCCTGGTGTCCGAATTCGTTGCTGGAGGAGTCGTCGCTCACGGCCCAGTTGAAGTTGTACTTGGCTTCGCCGGATTCGAAGGACTCGAAGGATTCCCGGGAGGCGGAGGAGAGCTGTCATGGAGAGAGGTCAAGAGGTCATTTGGTTGCTAGATTCTCGTGACCTTTTTATGATATTACTTGAGTATTAGTCTTTTATACTTTATCGTAAGAGTATTTTAGGATATAGGCCTAAGAGAAGCTCAGTATTTGCCAGACAATTTACGAATAAAAGCCGGAGAAATTTATGCAGTATTTTGAAGGATTTCGAAGGATCCTACTCACCCTTGGAGGAGCATATCTGTATCTCTCGAAGCTGTCGTCAGCTGCAACCAGGGCAGCCAAACCCAACACAACCAAAATGACCTGGAAATATGGTTGCAAGAAATTTTGTAGAGACATAATTCTAAAGTCAGTATATTGAAAGTAACTACGTATTAACAATGATATTATAATATTAATCGTCTAGACAAATCAACAAGGAAAAATGTCTTATATTTATGATATGACCCGTAGTCTTTAACATTTTTCCCACTTTTGTCAAATGCAAATGAGTTTGACCTGAACAGATGTTACAACGAGAATTGTTAACTGACATGACCCTAATAAATATTCATTTACCCACAAGTAACAAAAAGCTTAAAACCTATCAATCAATTACCATATGTATGAATCCACTTACAATCATTTTAAAACAAACCAAATCACTTTAGAGCTACCTTAGAAACCATGTTGTTTAAACGAAGCCTTAGAGTGACTGTTAATTTATCTTAGTCACTCGCCCAATATATATATGCGACCAGGTCAGGTGGGCGGGGCTAAGCGTTTGTGTGACCCGGGCGAGTTTTTTTCTTTTTCGTTCCCCGAAATGTTGCCATGAGATTAGCCAATCTCTAAACTCGAGGACACTGAAATGAGAGCAATATTTAGCAGAGATTGTCTAGGGAGAAGATGGACTATGGTAGAATGGAATAGAGACGTATCATTTCTTATTATTTTTTAAATGAGCAAAAGCGAGATCAATGATTTTTTGAAATGTCAACTAAAACACAAGAATTTTGAGAAAAATGGTACGAAACTGTCATATACTTTTAAATGATGAAAAAAAAAACAATAAATGAATAACGAGTGACTAGTTTAAAATCCGCCACGAAATTCTGATAAATTGCAAAAAGAAGAGGAAAATCAATAGATGAATAATGAGTATGAATTGCTTAAAATGAAGTTTTTGCCATTAAATTCATATCTAACGCAATGCATTACTACCCTCAAGCAATTCTCCTTGTATTTTAACAGTTTACGTACATTTTTATCTATTTATTTTTTAATTTGTTAATCTAATTTTTCTTCTCTAATAACTGATTTCTCCTTTCTGCATATCCCATTACCTTCTGTTAATTCTTTGAAGTGAACGCCATAATATTCTTTGGAAGCTTGAATTTCAAACCAATGGCCCCTGTGAGTTTATTCCATGTGAATAGGGTTCATCTTCTGAATAATAATAATAATAATAATAATAATAATAATAATAATAATAATAATAATCATCATAATAATAATAATAATAATAATAATAATAATAATAATAATAATAATAATAATAATAATAATAATAATAATCCCTTTATTCAGGAAATCCAGTGTATAACTCGTCATCAGAAAAGCGAATTGTCTTCAAATTAAGCAAATTTTATGTCATATAATGATAATAGTTATAGGCATCGACAACACATAAAAAATGAACTGGTTTTAATGTGAGGTTTTTCCATTTTTTTTTTTTTTTTTAGCATTTTGTGTCAATGAAAAAAATTGTGTCAGAAAACTTACATGCTGAAAATAACACTTACAAATTTATCTTATTATTGTTATTGTGATAATTTTACAATAAATAGGACTGTCTGTTCCAATTGGTGGCACGCTTTCCTCATAAGAAACGTCAATTCTCAAGTAATTCTGAAGGAATGAAATTTGTTTACGCAATGAAAAATGTTATGAAAATTTATGAGACCATCTGAACTTTGAAGGGCATAAATAAATGATAAAATTCTTTAGAAAGGCGATTCTAAGATCATAGTAAAATGGTTCTGATATCTGTTGCAGCATCAAAATTATATATTGTTAGTGATTTTAGTTATTTATTAATGAATGAGGTAATAATTTCTTGACTCAGATGCACTCAGGCAACTAAAGTATACTCAAGAAAAGTCTGGGGAGATAGAGCATTTGCCACAGAGATACAGGTGGCGCTTTGAAACTTTCATTTACCTATCTTGGTCCATTTGAGTTGTTACTTTCAAATATATAATCACTGCTTATTTTATTATTATTATTGATAGTGATTGGCTAATAGTGCTCGTATTATCATTATTCTTGTCAGTTTCTTTACCTGGACTTTGAACATAATAGGTTGGATCATTCCGAAGAAATATGATAAAAATGAACAATAAATAAGACATAGATGTATAGTATTTGTTACGTCCATAAGAAGTATAAAACATTTTCTGAGCCGCAAAATACTTGTTGAGGTCAAATTAAAAATCAATTTATTCACCTAAATTTGAAAACTTAAAAATCGGAAACATCGAAGATAATCTTGGAAAAAAAATCTATGAATGGCTTTTGCTGGACTGGAAAGGAAAGCATTTGTCGGTTTCGTTAATTTGGGGAAAAAACGACAAGGCAGTGACACAGGTGGTATCTTGAAACTTTCGTTTCCCATCGTGGTTTTACTGCGATTTTGAATCAGAGGCTTGGTGGGGGGGAAGTTCGCTGACTTGAAGAATAAGGGAATAATTCAGTAAAGCAAGTGGCACTTTGAAACTTTCTTATCCTCATCGTGGTTTTATTGCGATTCGGAACTTGGAGCTGTTTCACTATTTTCGAAATTATTTAATGTCAAATTTCATAAAGTTATAAGAATAAGAACCGTGTAATTATTGCAGCCTGATTAAAGGGATCTTGACATAAAATTTTGAACCAATTGGTTCAGTCATTTTTTATGTTTAGGAAAAACCGATTTTCACTAATAACCATACTATTATTATTATTATTATTATTATTATTATTATTATTATTATTATTATTATTATTATTATTATTATTATTGGTGGGGTTGACTGTTGCACCAAGGTCATAAGGTGACAAAATATTAGAAACTGTTTGGCTACTTGAAGTATAATTCAAATATTGACTGAGAGTGCATGTACTATCTTTAAAGCGATATCTGGATTAGTGTTTTTAATATTTTTTTATTTCTTGGCTTTGTGACCTTAAGAATAAGTCAGTATCATAATTAACAGAACCACGAGTTCAGGGAATTCTATGAAAAAAACTGTGATTTGTATTAATAATAATAATAATAATAATAATAATAATAATAATAATAATAATAATAATAATAATAATAATAATAATAATAATGGTGAGTATATTTTTCGTTTGTATCAGTGGAATGAATGTAATTTTCCCTTCATTCTGATAAAGTATTCACCTTTTAGTTCCCATGGAATTCAAAAAAAATTCTTCAGTGATCGCCAATAAATAAAATTGCCAAGTTTTTTATCATTTCTTAACATAAATTCAAAAAATTTTTCAAAGTAATTCTTGTGCCTTCTGCTTGCAAACACAACTTTAAGAGTAATGTGTATCGAATTAATTAATTAGGTCTAGAGAGGAATAAATAATACATTTCAATAAATGGCTTGTGGTTTATTTGAATAAATTAGGCATAAATATCCAAACATTATGGCAATCGTTTCGTTCGATTTCGGTCGATCAAGAAAGATCAGGTTTCCAGATTTACTTGGATTCGTTGGAGTCGGGAGCAGCGTAGAACCTCCTGGGAGCCTCACGGGACTCGAAGGATTCGTCGGAGTCGGGGAACCGAGCCTCTCCTTCGTAGGTGACCTCAGCGACGTATCCGTCGTCGCCGTCGACGTGGAAGGCCACCTTCTGCAGGCGGCCGTCGGGGAGCTGGACGTAGTAGGATCCCTGGGTGTCCTCACCGTCGCGGGCCTCCTGGTGTCCGAATTCGTTGCTGGAGGAGTCGTCGCTCACGGCCCAGTTGAAGTTGTACTTGGCTTCGCCGGATTCGAAGGACTCGAAGGATTCCCGGGAGGCGGAGGAGAGCTGGCGAGGAAAGAGAAGAGAGTTAGTGTCCTATTTTCTTCTGTTTTAGAAATAATTGTCCGTTTATTCATTTCTGTGCCTACAAATATTTTATTTATAATATTAATGATAGCTTGTACTTACTCTTGGGGCAGCATATCTGTATCTTTCGAAGCTGTCGTCGGAAGCAACTAGAGCTGCCAAACCCAACACAACCAAAATGACCTGGAAACAATTATTGTTGAATATTTTAGAATAACTTAAAGATTCCTAGGGCTGATGCTATGATTTTAATGAAATAGTGACAACGATTATGGAAAGTTAACTACCCATTAGTAAGAATGACGAAAGATTTTTTTATAATAATACTAAAGTGGTAATTATAGTTTTGTTATTGAATGCAGTTTATCGAATATTGGCCGGATGTAGCAGCCAAAACAAACTACGATTTAATAATTATGTAATATGCATATGGCTTTCTGTGTACAATATCAAATAACAATGATAATGAAGAAAATAATGTGAACTTTGGTAATGCGTCTTGGCTAATATCTTAACACCAAGAATGGCAAAGTGTTTTAAGATTTATACTGACACCTATCTGATCTATTGGCGCCATTTAAAAAAAAACAAGCGATTTTAAATAATACACAATAAAACCTGTATTCATTGCAAACACTCTAACCTAAATAACCACGAAAATTAATGACTCATTTCGAAACTAACTGAAACCCAAATTCTATCTTTTAGGAGCCCAAGACTCCAACAAGATTCCCGAGAGAAGTCAAGACCAAAGTACCTTAGAAACCATGTTGTCGTAACCTCGTCTCGGAGCGGGACTGTTGTGGTGTCCTGTTCGCTGCCTCAATATATACCCAGCCAAGGCAGGTAGGTGGGGTCGTTCTCTGCTACCAAGTGGGTTTTTTTCTGCTTTTGTTTTTTCTCAATGCTGCCACTTGGGATGAGTCAATCCCTACGCGCATAAATATCAACGATGGTGGGAAAAAATGTAGATTGTCTGCAAGGTGAGGTCAAGGCAGTGGAAGAGTAAGGTTTAATGTATTACTGATTATTATTATTTTTTTTTAGATATTCCTCTCAAGTTCCGTGAAACGATAACAGGAAGCAGATTAGATTTCAGACTGGAAAAAAGTAAGTTAAAATTTGAGTTTTTCAAATAGCGCCAATAGATCAAATAGGTGCCAATATGAATTTTATAACACTTTGCTATTCTTGGTGATCAAATATTCGCCAAGATGCATTATCAAAGTTCTCATTATTCTTTTCATCATCTTCACCATTTGATCTTTTGCACAGAAGGCCATAAGCATATTCTATAAAATAATAAAGAAAAAAAAATTTTTAAATGAAGAAAAAAATTATGTTTTTGTATTTTATTGAATCTTAAGTTTAAAACTGAAGGTTATATCAAAAGAGAGAATAAAAACTAACCAATTACATTTCATTAAAGATGTTAGAAAATTAGATTTCGTGGATCCAAGTAATCAAAGAACTTTAATTTGTGGGATTACTTATACATTAAAACCTGTGAAAAACGACAGATTTAGCTTTCAATGATATTCAGAAAATGCCACTGTAAAATATCTTTACTAAATGTTTCATAAAAAAAATATTTCCTCGTTCAAAATATAAAATGTTCAAGATTTTATTTTTGTAACCGTTTGAAATCTGGTAAGAATTGTTATCCGGTTTCTGAATAAACAAACCTTATACATTTAATTTACTATGAAGCTTTAACAAATGCACGCGTAACTTTTTTATACTCAAAAATATTAAGCCACAATATCTCTTATACCTATTTCACTATACCTTGGAAATAACGTACAACCAAAGGGAATTTTAATTGATAAGTGCTTCTTGCCCGACCAGGAATCGAACCTGGACCAGCCGAATGATCAGTTCATCTGTTCATCACTGTTGCTGAACCAGAAGCTCAAGTTCGAATCCTGGTCGGGGCAGGTGCACTTACCAATTATAATTCCCTTCGGATTTAAGTTATTTCCAAGGTATAGTGAGGCATGTATTAGGTTATATTAGTGGCCTTAATATCTTATGTATTCTCAACATTTTTTTGCATATTTTTTAGCTCCATTAATCCATATTCATAAATGATCACTAAATAATATCATTTTCACCACTTTTATCTGTGTTTAATGTAGTCACTTGGCTAGGTATCAGCCAGGAAGTAAAATATATCACCTCCACATTGATTTCAAATTCAGGAGACCGCAAGCTTTCCCCAGCAACTGTCCTCCACGATCTGTTGTATATCAATTCTTCTTCTTCATTAAATTTCACTTACATATTTGAGGTGTGGTCCAAGTGGCATGCGGCACTACCCTCACTTGGCCTGTGGCCTTGGCCACGTTTGGGGCATATTAGTGGTCCGGTACAATTATCTCGCCTGTGACGGAATTTCTAACATTTGTGCCTCTGTATCAAGCGGTCCCCTATCTTGAACTTCGTAACTTTCACCATATGCAAATAGTTCGTGGATTCTTTGTCCTGTTGTCCTCCTTGTAAGTGGTGGTCAATGAATGACCTTTTTTTAGCTTTTTTTTGTTATTTCTTAAAATTATTTTCAGCTTTAATCAGATTATTGCCCATGGACTCTGTTCGTTTGTCATCACCTTCTGACGAAGTTTATGTCATAATCCTTGTTTTTTTTTTTTATCCATACTGCCCTAAAATGGAAGACCGCAGTATCTTCAAAAATACAAAACTTGAGAAAAATGGTAGATACTACAGTTTTCCCTTGCCTTACTACTGATTTTACAGATACTGCAAATGGGATCCCCTCAACACTCGTGGAAAGCATTGAAGAATCATTCTGAAACCAGTAACTTGTGTATTTTGTGTTTCACGACCCCAATAGGTGGCATATCTCAATTTTGAAAATTTTGCAGATAATTCAGTTTTCCATTTGAGGGAAGCTAGCTATCATGAGTCTTTTTAAAATTTTTTACATTCTTCCTCTTAAATTTGTCAGAAAATTAATCAAAGATTACAATTCTTGTCACGAACTCTGACCAATATGTTCAGATTCCAGTCTGCTGTTTTTGCAGCAGTGGGATCTTCAGATTTTATTCCAAATGCGTTTTCCGTCGTTCATTTGTCTGCAGAAAAACTGCCTCTAATCTGGAGGAAACTCTCATGGATGCTCATGTTTCTGTCATCTTTCTGCAATCAGGCATTGCATCTCCCACCTTACTGATTCCAAACATTTTCAAACCACAAAATAATGTAAACCTCATCGAAATGACAAAACTTGCTCATTCACATACATCTCTTTGGTTTTTCCTAAGTCTGAATCAATTCAGGTACGTCCTCGGCCGCTGTAACATTTTGTGAAAGATAATTTAGCTCCAAGAATCACATTGGGTCCAGAGAGGTTTTTCTTATTGGTACAAACAAATGCAAAATTCATCTGTCATTGTTCATGCAGTCTTTTCTTTTGTTTTTATCTTTAATCTACTTCACTTTTACGCTTTTTACTTTCTGTTTTCTTCAGACTTTCTTTATTTATTTCATTCTTGTTAGTCATGATGATAATGTATCTAAAATTATAAGGATTCAAATACAAGGAGCTGGAGTGTTCAGTGAGATATGTGGTCTTGATAATTGCGGTGTGTAAAGAAAGGTTAATTAATAATTTCATTTGGTTCTTAATGATATTCCCGATTGTTTACGTAAATTTTCAATCAAATATGAATGATTAAAAGATCCACCATGCCCAGGGCACTGATTGCCGTACTGGTTTTAAAGTTGTTTTACAAATGTGACTATTTCAGTGTCCATGTTTTGACGAAGAGATATAATCAGAAATATTGAGAATATCTTCCTCCATTCTCTTCGACATCAGCTTTGATTGTTAATCTTTTTCCAGTTGCCTCTGCATTGCAAATATGAGAAACATGACTGAGAAATTCAATTTAACGCCCTGAGTAAAATATTTCCTGTTGATTCTGAAATTTAAAGTAAGCTTTCTTCTCGTCTAAATCATTTCACTATAATTAATGTTCTGTCAGAAATTTTGATTTTATAAAATCGTCAAACAGATTTACCAGAATTTAGTTCTTTTATTTTTAACAATTAGGAACTGTATAGTTATGCGGTTTATGACAGCTTCGCAACTTGAAAGATTTTTTAAGTATAAGACAATATCCAGCTCATTAGAAGCTTGAATTTTAAGTCGATGGTCCATGCAGGCTTGTTCCATATGTACAGGGATTTAGCTTATGAATAATAATAATAATAATAATAATAATAAATACTTTGAATATTTCATTTTATCAATAATAATAATAATAATAATAATAATAATAAATACTTTGAATATTTGATTTTATCAAATTCCAAAATTATGCTTCAACTGAATAAATTAGACTTTTAAAACTGTCAAGGTAATCAAATGTAACTGTACACACTTGACTTCATTTGACTAGGTTGGGTCACAAAAGGGACAAACGATACATTTCATCAATTATTCAAGATTTATTTGCATAAATTAGGCATAAATATTCGTGAACTCGAAGAATCGGTTTGTACGTTCGTGAAGACCTTTGAGGACTCGAATTCCGGATTTACTTGGACTCGTTGGAATCAGGAGCAGCATAGAACCTCCTGGGAGCCTCACGGGACTCGAAGGATTCGAAGGATTCGTCGGAGTCGGGGAACCGAGCCTCTCCTTCGTAGGTGACCTCGGCGATGTATCCGTCGTCACCTTCGACGTGGAAGGACACTTTCTGCAGGCGGCCGTCGGGGAGCTGGACGTAGTAGGATCCCTGAGTGTCCTCACCGTCGCGGGCCTCCTGGTGTCCGAATTCGTTGCTGGAGGAGTCGTCGCTCACGGCCCAGTTGAAGTTGTACTTGGCTTCGCCGGACTCGAAGGACTCGAAGGATTCCCGGGAGGCGGAGGAGAGCTGTCCAGGAAAAGAGGAAAAATGTCTACCATTAGTCCTATGAGATTACATACAAGTTGATCTTGTACCCTGCATTACAAAAGTGTTATGAAATACAAGAATAGAGGTATTTTGAATAAAAGAGAAGGAACACAAGAATATTTACCCTTGGGGGAGCATATCTGTATCTTTCGAAGCTGTCGTCAGCTGCAACCAGGGCTGCCAAACCCAACACAACCAAAATGACCTGGAAATCACAATGGAAATATTTTGTCATAACTGAAAAACTAAGCATCTTGAGTTTATATAATACGCCGAAAATATGGACAAAGATTATGGATCATAAATCACTGAAAAATATATTTGTATCAAACCAATTCATCAAACTGAATTTAGTAACATAATGTACATTATGTTCTCGCCAAAATTCTAGAACTTAATTTATATATTCACTCTGGTAAAGATTTCACTACGGACAGAATCAGCTAACTGAAGGCTTTTATTTTTGAAAGCATAATATATATGCTTCTTTATTATGAAATATGGAATAAGAAATGTAATGAAAATCAAGTTGATATCACTGATATGAATTAGGATATCATAAAGATATAAATATATGACTACAAATTAATGAAAAGTAGAACGTATTAAAGTTCTATCAACAGTCTCCCTAACACTTAAAACCAATTCTCAAAGGATTATGACCACATATTTAGACCAATAGAGACCCTTAGCAACATCTATAAACAGTTCCCGAAGGAGTATGACCACCTATTTAGACCAGTAGAGACCCTTAGTAACATCTATAAACAATTCCCGAAGGAGAATGACCACCTATTTAGAGACCCATAGTACCTTAGACACCATGTTGATCGTTTGAAGTCTCAGAGTGAGTCTGATGCCTTGTCCTGATAAGCAGACCTATATATACACAGGCAGGTGGAGTCGACTACCAACTAGCGCGCGAGTTTTTTTTTTTTTTTTTTTTTTTACGCCAACTGTTGCTAAATAGAATTAGCCAATACCTGCATTCATGGACACTGATACGAGAGCGGCGTGGAAAAAAATGGTCTGTTTAAGAAGATAGGACAAGGTGATTAATAAAAAAAAAAAAAGAGTTTTTGTTAATTATTCAATTCTTATGGGAAGAAAGGTGTTTTCAGAGAGTTGTTTAGACGAGGTAAAGAGAGGATTAAATTTGTTTATTTATTGTTTTTTGTAAAGAATGGAGCTTTTTATGACACGGTGGAAAAAGGTAAGGAAAAAATAGACTCTCTTTAATTGCTGATTTCTATTAGAGGAGAAAGGTTTACGAGGGAAAATTAGAGACAAATTAAGAAAGATATGAAATTAAGTACTTTGAAAATATAAGTATATATATATATATATATATATATATATATATATATATATATATATATATATATATATATATATATATATATATATATATATATATTGATATATATATAAATAAATATATATATATATATATATATATATAAATATATATATATAATATATATATATATATATATATATATGTAAATATATATATAGATTGCATATATATATATATATATATATATATATATATATATATATATATATTATATATAAATTTATATATATCTATATGTCTACATATACATATATGTGCATGTGTATATATGTGTGTATAATGTATATGTATACAGTGATTGCGGAGGAAATGAGAGAGCATCCTTCCAAGAAGTTCTGCTCTCTGTCAAAAAAAATCACTTAAAAACACAGGCGAGACAAGATAAACGGAAGACAATTTAATCAATGAACCATCAGTTAAAGCGCAGATGATGATTCAAGTCGAGACGGACCAAATTAACGACACAGAGACACAAACCTCCATTAGAAAAAAAAAACTCATTAATCAACGTCTGTCGTTCTGGGTATTTAAGGGTTTTAAAATAGATTTGGATATGAACCCTGATGCAGTAGTAGTAGCGTTTATTTAGTCATTTTCATTTGCAAGATTATGTACAGTAGGTCTTCTTATAGATTAGTTTATTATTTGCCTATTTATTATTTACTACTTTAGAACTGTCACCATATATATATATATATATATATATATATATATATATATATATATATATATATATATATATATATATATTTATATATATATATTTATATATATATATATATATATATAAAAATTCTGACTCACACCAGGATCAACCCAGGTCTTTCAAATGAATGACCAGGCGCTGCCAACCAGGTTCGATCCTGGTGTGAGTCAGAAATTCATTCCTGTTCCACACGTAATTGTGTTTTGATATTTCTAATACATACATATATATATACATATATATATATATATATATGTATATATATATATATATGTATGTGTATGTATATGTATATGTATATATATATGTATATGTATGTATGTATATATACGTATATATATGTGTGTGTACATATGTATATATATCATATATATATACATAAAGGGGCATATGAATGTGTATGTATATATGTATAGTGTATATATATGCATATATATATATATATATATATATAGAGAGAGAGAGAGAGAGAGAGAGAGAGAGAGATGCAATCGCACAAAAGCCCACCCAGCTGCAAATGGGTACCAGCATCTGCTGATGTTATAAAAAAAGGCCGTAAGGCTCGCAACCCCACGCCTAAAAGACTCGCCGAGAATAAACCAGGAGCCTGTACCCTTCTTGCTCCACTGACCCCAGAAAGAAAAAAAAGTCGTAATCACAGACTTTGGCAACAACCACTTAAACCGGGGCGAAGCGAATCGCTTGAGAGCCGATCTGGAGTACTCTTGGAAAGTGGCCTTGAATTGCTACCGATTCTGACAAGAGGAAAAAAAAAAGGTATCGCGAAAGAGTAAAAAAGTGGCCCCTCATGCATAATGGCTGGCCTGTCCACGCAGAATCTTTCTGTCGGGGTTGAAGATCTTGGCGAATAAGTATTCGTATTAATAATATTAATAATCAGTAATGGTAAACGTCACGATGGCATGAATGTGAAGAAGAGGGAATTTTATAACTTAAATATTGCTGGAATGAATACTTGTATTAATAATGATAATATTAATAATCAATAATGATAAATTGCACGATGATATAAACGTGAAGAAGAATGACTTTTATCCTAAATATGTTGTTGGAATTGTCACTTTGAAGACACCGTTATCGGCGGACCGTTTTGCGTTGCGTTCGATGGCCTGTTGGACGTTCTCTCATGCCAGAGGTACCTGGCTTTGTGTCTTTGTTTTTTTTTTTCTTGTGGATGAAATTATATATCAGGGTTAAGATGGATAACTATATAGGCAACAAAAATGTGTACATGTTTATTGAGAGAGAGAGAGAGAGAGAGAGAGAGAGAGAGAGAGAGAGAGAGAGAGAGAGAGAGTACGATAATCATATTTGTAATTAACTGCACTTCCATGAAAGAAAGAGAGAGAGAGAGAGAGAGTACGGTAATCATATTTTAATTAAATGCACTTTATTGAGAGAGAGAGAGAGAGA
>NC_089788.1:74022719-74040219 GCF_040412425.1 Macrobrachium rosenbergii | reverse complement strand
ATATATATGTATATAATATAATATATATATATATATATACATAATATATATATGCATATATATATATTTACATATATGTATATATATGTAAATATATATAATATATATGCATATATATATTTATGTATATATATATGTATATATATATATAATATATATACACATATATATATAAAGTAAATATATCATAAGTATTTCAAAAGTCCACTGACTTTACCGGAAAAGGAAAAACCATTCTATTTCTCAAGAGCTTTTATTGTTATAAATAATAAATAAATCATCCATCCAAGGAAACACTATCAACAACTGAGAGAAAGAGTGTGGAAGAGGGACCCTTATTTGGACTCATTAGAACCAGGAGCCCCATAGAACCTGCTTGGAGCCTCACGGGACCCGGAGGACTCGTCGGAGTCGGGGAACTGAGCCTCTCCTTCGTAGGACACCTCGGCCACGTATCCGTCGTCGCCGTCGACGTGGAAGGACACCTTCTGCAGGCGCCCGTCGGGGAGCTGGACGTAGTAGGATCCCTGGGTGTCGTCTCCGTCGCGGGATTCCTGGTGTCCGAATTCGTTGCTGGAGGAGTCGTCGCTCACGGCCCAGTTGAAGCTGTACCTGACCTCGGAGGACTCGAAGGATTCCTCGGAGCCTGAGGAAGCCTGAGGACAAGACAGAGTGATATTGAATCTAGCTTCTGTAAGGAAGGGCCGATGGCTCTTAACCTGACCTGTTTGGGTTCTTCCAAGAGTAAGGAAAATAAAACCAAAAGGAAAGTTAAAGAATGCGAATGATGTCCTTCCAAGAATAAGGAAAATAAAGACCAGTTAGAACTTAAAGGTTATGAATGATGTCCTTTCAAGAATAAGAAAAATAAAACTAAACGGGAATCTAAAGAACATTATTAGTTATATCCTTTCAAGAGTAAGAAATATAAAGCAAGAGGAAAACTAAAGAATATTAAATACATCCCTTCAAGAATAAAAGGAAATCTAAAGAATATTAATGTTATCCTTCCAAGAATAAGGAAAATAAAACCAAAAGTACACTTGAAGAGTATGAGTGACAACCTCCCAAGAATCAGGAAAATGAAACCAAAAGGAAACTTAAAGAATATGAATAAAATCCTTTCAAGGATAAGCCATACACACAACCAAAAGGAAACTTAAAGAATGCCAGTGAAACCCTTCTAAGAATAAGGAAAATAAATCCAAAAGGAAACTTAAAGAATATGAATATCCTGATACTAATTTTCTAATACAGTTATAAAAAAATACTTAGATGAAAATGAATAAATACTTACTCTAGGAGCTGCATAGGAATATCTTTCCCTGCTTTCAGCAGCTACTGATGTGGCCAGTGCCAAAACGAACATGAACACCTGAAAAGGACAGGAGATAAATTGGGTGAGGTATCAGGCTGGAATTACAGATACGTCAGAGAATATCAAAGTACCTTTATCTTCTTAGCAAGGCTCCCTTTTTCTAAAGCAACGGAACCTTGTAAAACTTTAACATTTTCTTGCTGTTATTCGTCAGTTATTGAGAACTAGCAAACATGAACTCCTGGAAAGGACAGTAGATTAATTTATTTACATACCCGGTTAGCATTAGACATATTATATCATATGATATAAAAATATTTTTTATTGTCAAGACATATCCTCTTTCTCTAGAGCAACAGCAGCTTACAAAACCTTAATGTTTTCTTGCTATTACTCACCACTTTTTAAGAATATATTTCAGTGGGCACCCTGTAAAATGCAGCTACTATAGCCGTATGAATATCTTTGAATTCGTGGCAACAGCACCTTACTAAATCTTAATATTTTCTTATTACTCACGACTTAAAAAAACCTACTTATTATTCACAAATTTTTAAGAACTATTTACTTCAGTGGACTTCATATAAAGAAAACAGAAACTACAGCTTCGTATACCTTAGAATTCATGATTCCTCTGAAGCCTCCAGAAGACAATGCTTCTGGCTTTCCAAGCAGACAGCTTTATATACCTCAAAAAATATGGAAAGTTGCTTCTTTAGCAACTTTTTTTGCTATGGAAAGTCGCTACTTTAGCGAGTTTTTGCCGTCCGGTTTTCCAGCCATCTTGACCTGTGTGATTGGCCAATCCTGTCATTATTATCGATGACCAACAGGCTATGAGACCGTTTGACAAAAAGATTTTAGGCCATTTTCTGGGGCATGTTCTGGGGCACTTTCTGGGTTATCTTGTGCCAGGGTATGGTGCCCATGTAAGTTGAGCAATCTCTGGAGTTTTTTCTGACCTGAGAATCGAAGATAATAGATTGGAACTAGTTTGACCTGTTGCATGCTTGTAGTGGACTTTGCATGCCTCGTATGTAAATGCGTATATAATATAAGAACGTCAGTATCCAATTCTTAATATACGTTCGCACAGACAATAGAGATAGACACCAACGCTATTAATTTATGAAATATAATTTTCTGGTGAATTCAGTCGCCTGACCACAAACTGCAATTATCACCAGCTAGTGTCAAATCTCGTACATAACAAATTAAACTGTTCTCACGTGATAAATATACCGGTCTGCTACCCTCTTCTCTCTCTCGCTCTCTCTCTCTCTCTCTCTCTCTCTCTCTCTCTCTCTCTCTCTCTCTCTCTCAATGAATACATAAGAAGAAAGCTAAGAGCATCTTCAATGGGGCTACTAAGAATTCAAAGAAAAGTGTCAAAATTATTTAGAATATAAACAATATATTGTTCTAGAAATATAACAAACAAAGAAATTTCTGAAGAGTCTGATTATGAAATAATGAATGAATTATATACAGTGAATGACTACAGTTCTTCTTTTAGTTTTTTGTTTGTGAAAAGAGATATTATGATCATGAGGGACACCGAATTTCTTATATTCATTTAAATGAACTCAGTTTATACTGCATATTAATTTGTTGACATCAGCACTCATAAACAAATAGAATATATATATATATATATATATATATATATATATATATATATATATATATATATATATATATATATATATATATATATATATATATATATATATATATATATATATATATATATATATGTATATACTGTATATATATATACATATAAATTTATATACTGTATATATATATGTGTGTGTTTGTACCAGTGATATATATAACTAACAACTTTTAAACATATTACAACAGCAAAATATTTACTTGGATTTCCCTAACTCACCAGAAAACGATTTACCATTCAATATGAATATACAGATTTTTTACAAATTCTGGTAAACACGAATTTGCCAAAATGGGAAAAAAAAAATTCTCGACTAAAGTCAAAGAACCATTGCCAAATACCCAGGTCAAGCAGCTGGCATAATCCGACGTTGGTCACGTGACCAAGCCTGGCTCCTGTATATTTGGCTGTTCTAGAACCAGTTTAAAGGTCAATCTGATTACGTTTTTGCCCTGAAGTTTAATTTTAAATATTTTCCAAAAAATAAACATCCCTTTGTTTGAACTTTAATACTATACTGATGTCATAGTTCAAGGGAGGATGCGATACATTACTACCCTAATATTATATACCTTGTATTTTAATACAATTTTATCTATTTACTAATTTATCCCTTTATTTTTTCTTCTTTTTTTAATAATGAAATCTCTTCTTTCCGTATTTCCCTTTGCCTGCTCGTACTCCTTCCTAATGAACACCATATTCTTTGGAATCATGAATTTCAAGTCAGTGGTCCCTGTGGGCTTGTTCCATATGAATAGGGTTCACCTTTTGAATAATAATAATAATAATTTAATTTTCTTCCTAATGAACACTATACTCTTCGGAAGCTTGAATTTCCAGTCAATGGTCCTTTTGGGCTTGTTCCATATGAATAGATTTCATCTTTTGAACAAAAATAATGATATTTTAATTTTCCAATCACTGACACCGTTGAAAAACCTGTCACCCACCAGGAGGTCAGTTCTGAATGGCGAAATCCCTGAATATAATTTCAGATCAGTTTCCCCACATGGAAGGTGACCTGTTATGCTCTCTGGCCAGGTCAAATAGAAGCCGGGGACTTATCGTGGGTGGAACTGTGAATAAAATTAATATGTACTTCATGAATGTCGCCCAGAAATAATTATAGTGCCCCCGTTCGCGCTGAATGGAATTATGAGTGGAATAAGTATTTGGGTTCTCGTATTGATTGTAAATAAAATTATGGATGAAATCAGTAGTCAATGAATGCAGGTTAGATATAATTAATGTGAGAGATTCGTATTGAATGGGACAGTGAATGGAGTCACTATAGAAGTGCTCGTATTGACCGTAAATCAAATCATGAATGAAGCCAGCATCTGAGTACTCGTATTGATTGTAAATGAAATTACGAATGGAGACAATATCTGAGTACTTGTACTGATTGTAAATCAAAACATGGAGCCACCTAAATACTCGAATTGAAATTACGAATGAGCCCAAAATCTGAGTACTTGTATTGATTGTAAATGAAATTATGAATGGAGACAATATCTAAGCACTCGTATTGATTGTAAATGAAATTACGAATGGAGACAATATCTGAGTACTCTCCTGATTGTAAATGAAGTCATGAAAGGCGCCAATATCTGAGTACTCGTGTTGATTGTAAATCAGATCATGAAGCCATCTGAATACTCGACGAATGAGGCCAAGATCTGAGTACTCGTATTGATTGCAAAAGAAATTATGAATGAGGCCAGTATCTGAGAATCCGTACTGATTGTAAATAAAACTATGAATGGAGATAGTATCTGAGTACTGGTACTGATTGTAAATGAAATTATGAACGGAGCCAATATCTGAGTACTCTTATTGATTGTAAATCAAATCATGAATGGGGCCAATATCTGAGTACTCGTATTGATTATAAACAAAATTATGAATGGAACCAATATGTAATGAATGGAGATATTTATTTAACGACTACAACTTAAGAATAAATACACAGCGAGTTGAATTATGAATGGAACCGGTATTCAATGAAAGTGAAGTAGAAGAAAAACAAGACAAAAAAAAAACAAAGTTGCCGCAACACTTCAACAGTTGTGTTTCCTAGAACTCAACCAACTGGGTATTGTCCAGTCTAGAAAACATGCCAAGAAAAAATTTTTTTATTGTGGATTAAAAATAGTGTTCTTTCTCACTGTTTTGGTTCTGTTTAACTTGTTCAGTTCAGCCAAATTCATTCCACTGTAGAAAATCTTTAGGTGAAATCCAAATTGGAATAAAGATTACTGCTGATCGTCTCCATTGAATATTTCTCTTTCTATTATTCTGTTTTGTTTATCTTTCTCTCTCTCTCTCTCTCTCTCTCTCTCTCTATATATATATATATATATATATATATATATATATATATATATATATATATATATATATATATATATATATATACAAAATAAATAAATATATAGATATATGTATATATATATACATATACATATATATATATATACACTGAGAGAGAGAGAGAGAGAGAGAGAGAGAGAGAGAGAGAGAGAGAGAGAGAGAGAATTTATGTACGGAGACAATTTTAAGCAAAGTGTATATACATATATATATATATATATATGTGTGTGTGTGTGTGTGTGCAAGTGTATGTGTATGGGTAAGTGTTTGTACGTGTGTGTGTGAGTATTTTTAAATGCGTGCTTATATGAATATACCGTCCAGTAAAACCCCACTTGCTGGGACCAAGAAGAAGAAAATGAAAACTCATTTAATGACGCAGCCGTTTGCGTCACGAGTCATCCCGCTCCCACGTTCAAGGTCAAGAACAAACCAGTTTGAGCTCAGCAGAGAGAGAGAGAGAGAGAGAGAGAGAGAGAGAGAGAGAGAAGGAGTTGAAGGTCAAACAGCCGGGCTGTCGAGGCTCTTGACCTATAACGGCGAGGGTTGCATGAGATCAATGGACGATAAACAAGTGATTTACACAGTTTAATATATATATATATATATATATATATATATATATATATATATATATATATATGTGTATATGTGTGTGTGTGTGTGTGTGTGTGTGTGTATGTACATAGGGACAACCACACACAAATGCACGGTAGTTAATTGATGGTTATGGGTGCCAACCACATGGGAGATAGGCATGGGTCTTGCAGCTTCATCCCAAAGGAATTGTTGAGAACTGGAGCCGCTCCCTTACTGGGGAAAAAGAACGTACTATATATATATATATATATATATATATATATATATATATATATATATATATATATATATATATATATATATATATATATATATTCATATATATATATATTCAGTTGCTGAAAACCAGGAGGAGAAAATTTCCTAGAGCCACTCCTATAAGATAAAAGGACAAGCAAACAATGGCAGGGATGTTGCAAGCATGCAAATTTGTTTTGCAAAGCAAATGTTTCAAGCAAGACGGTTTATCTAAGTGAAATAAAAGAAGCACTGGTGGTCATTAAAACACAACCGTCAAGTAAAGTCGGTTTATTAAAATATACATGAATAAATTAACATCGATGGGAAAGGGCAGCCATGTTGAGAGAGGTCAGTACAATCGACACGACTCGACGTCGACAATAAATAAATTAAACTCTCTCTCTCGGCAATGACATTCACGAAGCCTCTGTTTACTTAGACTCATTAGAGTCAGGGGCACCGTAGAACCTCCTGGGAGCCTCACGGGACTCGAAGGACTCGTCGGAGTCGGGGAACTGAGCCTCACCGGAGTAGGTGACCTCAGCGACGTATCCGTCGTCGCCATCGACGTGGAAGGCCACCTTCTGCAGGCGACCGTCGGGGAGCTGGACGTAGTAGGATCCCTGGGTGTCGTCTCCGTCGCGGGCCTCCTGGTGTCCGAATTCGTTGCTGGAGGAGTCGTCGCTCACGGCCCAGTTGAAGTTGTACTTGACCTCGCCGGATTCGAAGGATTCCTCGGAGCCGGATGAGGCCTGCGTTTGAAAGTGGAAGAAAAGTATATATAAAATAGCTATAATGATCAAGTGGCTTGCACTAATTAAATAAATACACCTACACATTCATGTACACATATATATTATATATATATATATATATATATATATATATATATATATATATATATATATATATATATATATATATATATGATTTCATATGATTATCTTATCCTATTGTCCAAATCTCATGGCTTAGTACAGAATGTCTTACCTATCAAAATGACCATCAATGTATTGTGTCATATATGAATTGGCATTTTTTTTCACTTTCCTTTACCCTTCTACTTTCTTTTGACATTGTACTGATTTACTGCTCTATTGGCCTTTACATTCAAGGAAACTTATACACGAAAATAAAAAATAAAGTCCCTACATGTCAAGGCATTGCATTGTTTTAAAAAACAGTTTTGTGCACCAAAATGATTTTGTGGTCATTCTTGCTGTTCTGAAACTTTTACCACTGAGAAAGTGGTAGTTACCAAGACAGGACTATTTGGCTTAAAATTTTATCCTTCTCTTTTGAAATACAAATAAGTTTAAGACAAACGAAACATTCAGAATTGGAATCTTTCTAGCAAAGTAATGCATTAAATCAAAATGAGCTACAATTACTCATGAATAAGGTTTATGGTTACTGACCCTGGTTAGTTTCTGGGTGGGGGACCCAATGATATTTCAAGTCTTCAAGAGTATTTACCTCAGTTTTCAAATGCTGCTTGTATATTATTATTATTATTATTATTATTATTATTATTATTATTATTATTATTATTATTATTATTATTATTATTCAGAAGACAAACCCCTAGTCCTATTAAACAAGCCCACTGAGATATTGTCATGAAATTCAAGCCTCAAAGATTATGGCGTTTATCTGAAAGAAGCATAATTGTATTTCTAAATTTTCATGCATTGAATACGTATTTTCATCAGCATTTTATTACATTTCTTTGTTATTCATTTCTCCTTTCGTGTAGTTTCGTGTAGATGTTTAAGTATAGTGATAAAAATCCTGATAAAAGTAATAGTGATAGTAATAGGAAAAGCAAAAGTAATAAGAATAGTAACACTCACTCTGGGAGCAGCATAAGAATAGGTCTCCCTACTATCGGCGGCAACAAGGGCAGCCAAGCCCAGAACAACAACGAGGACCTGAAAATCAAAAACAAAATAAATACGAAACTTTAAGAAAAAATGAAAAATAGTCTCCAATGTTTCCCAGCGAATTCATTCCTCAAAATCTCAGAAAATATTGTCTAAAAATATTAGTTCTTCTTTACCTTAGCGTGCATGGTGTCTGCGTAGTCTCCAGAGAGAGTCTGATGGCACTGTCCTGCCCAAATCTCTATATATATGCTACGGAGTCTCTTCTACTCCAGTGGGCGGGGCCTAACCTCAGCTACCAGAACCAAGAACGAGTTACCTCATTTTTTTTCTTTTTTAGTTGTGTCTTTCTCTCAGAGCGATTTCCAAATCGTCTGCCGGCAGGACGAGACCGTTCTCGCTCGGTACGTTGGTCAACAGAGAGAGAGAGAGAGAGAGAGAGAGAGAGGTAACCGGAGCTCATTTGACTTCCAATGGACCTGCTTTTGATGGCGACCTTGGAAAAAATAATTTCAGAAAGTAGAAGTCAGTCAGCAGATTCATGAGAGACTGAATTATTAAGATAACACTATGCTTGTGAAAGTATACAATTACTTATATACACACACATACTATATATATATATATATATGTATATATATATATATATATATATATATATATATATATATATATATATATATATATATATTCATGTATATATTTTTAATATATAAATATATATATATATACTTAATCTTTCAGAGAATGCCTGTCTGCTGTCAGAGTTTCGGCTCACTACGATCAGCTAACTACCAGCTGAATGACTCACCCCTTGCAAGGATCGTTCAGTAAATCCTCAAATCCTACCTAAAAATAAGAGCAATTACTAAACTTCAATGGCTGTAGACAAGATCTCCGTCATTTGCATTTATTCAAAAGCAGGTAAGGCCCTTTGAAAGTCTCAAGATGTAAATATCTCAAATACATCTGGGAAAACTCTGCCTCGTGATTAAGGATCTAAAAACGAAGGATATAGTCCCAGGAGGAATCCAAGATCTCTTGGCCAACATTCTTAGTAAGGACTCCAGTTCAATTTTACCTTTAAAAATTTGGCACCTGCATTCAAGAAGGCCAGGAACACTACATTAGACCTCTGGTGGGACATCCTGGAATTTCAACAGCCAAGGGACGTGTAGACGAAATTCATAACATGGTTCTGGATGAGAAACTACTGATTTTCCAGTTGTCTATGGTCTGACAAACTTATTGTCCAGTCATCTGTGGTATGAAAAACCCCTGACTATCCGGTCATGTGTGGTATGAGAAACTTCTGACTAAACAGTCATCTGTGGTATGACAAACTCCTGATTGTCCAGTTATTTATTATCCAGTCATCTGTGGTATGACAAACTTATTGTCCAGTCATCTGTGGTATGACAAACTTATTGTCCAGTCGTCTGTGGTATGACAAACTTATTGTCCAGTCGTCTGTGGTATGACAAACTTATTGTCCAGTCGTCTGTGGTAACTTATTGTCCAGTCGTCTTTGGTATGACAAACTTATTGTCCAGTCGTCTGTGGTCATCTGACAAAACTTATTGTCCAGTCGTCTGTGGTATGATAAACATCTTATTGTCCAGTCATCTGTGGTATGACAAACTTATTGTCCAGTCGTCTGTGGTATCATCTGATGACAAACTTATTGTCCAGTCGTCCAGTCGTCTGTGGTATGACAAACTTATTGTCCATGACAAACTTATTGTCCAGTCATCTGTGGTATGACAAACTTATTGTCCAGTTGTCTGTGATATGGAAAACTTATTGTCCAGTCACTTGGGGTAACTGTAGGCATCTTTGATCCAGGATTCTAGGAGTCTGATGACGATAAACCACTTGGGAAAGGTCGAGCCATTAGAGTGAAGCATGATGCATCAGAATTGCTGAAGACATAAAAGCCATCGAAATGTCACGCCAAGGAAGGCTGTTATGAGTCACTCTGTTTCTCCAGGAGAACTTCCAATTCCCACACCATATTTAGCAGGGACGGATGTGGCCAACTGAGGCTATCGTTTTGCTTTGAAGGAATACCTATGATGGAATGCCGATATCTTGCACTGTCGACCAAATGAGGGAATTTTAACATGTTATGCCCATGATGTTTTGTCCTTGTTGAGGATTCGAGACCAGAATCTCTCGCTAGTGAGACAAGTGACATAACCAGTAGACCACATGGCTTATATACATGTATGTATGTGTATGTATGTATGTATGTATGTATGTATGTATATGTATATATATATATATATATATATATATATATATATATATATATATATATATATATATATAATATATATATATGTGTATATATGTATATATATATATATATATATATATATACTTCTGATCTTTTATATTATTTGTGAAATCAAATAAGAAAACATAGTAGACAATATAGCTGTGAAAGAAAAAATCTTTACTAAGCCATATAAATTCTGATTTCAATATAAAAATATATAACGCAGATCGAAGAGTGGGTCAGAAAAATGATCAGAAATTAAAAAAAAAAGAAGAAAAACACAATCTCCTACAATCCCAGACTAAGTAAATCACCCCAGTACAATTAAAAAAAGTTAAAAAAAAAAAAACTTATGTACAGTACTTGGCCTAATAACAGTCAATTACTCCTCCAAATTATAACTGGGATGTCTTCAGCACAGCGCGAGATCGCTATGCGTGACCTCAGCGGGCGCGGGCATAAGCCAATCCCTTGCTGAGGGCATCACAAGTTCCACAGCTGGTCAAGGCCGAGCTGAAGATGTAATAATGGGTGCAGACAAACGTTTAACTGCGGAGAGGCATGGCGCCGTGAAAGGAGTGGTAAGATGGCGCCGTTTGCAGCAGGAGAAGTAAAGTGAGGTATTTGACATTCTTCCTTTTTTGGCGGTGGGGGATTGTGTCAGGCTTTGTAGTGGCATGCATATTCAAAAAGTGTGAAGAACTTGAGAAGTTAAAAGGGCATTATAGTTGTTACACTTCTATAAATATATACATATACTGTATATGTGTATATATACATATATATATGTATATATACATAGGTATATCTGTATGTATATACATATATGTGTGTGTGTGTGCATATATATATATATATATATATATATATATATATATATATATATATATATATATATATATATATATATATATATATATATATATATTCAAATCACTTAAAAAAATTCAAGGGTTAGAAATATTAGAAAATGCATTTACACAAATTACTGCCAGAAACGCTTAAAATTGTAGACATTTATGCTAAAACATTTACTCCAGTAAATCCACTTATTAAATATATCAATGCGGGAATATCTAGCAAATTGAAAATTATGAAAAGAATTACAATTAGATTAAAGAATCTGCATTTTATATTGTTGGTAATATTTATGAATGACGTATCAACCACCAGCAATAATACTGGGCAACTTTCAGATGGAAATATTTCTATGTAAAAGGTAAAAAGCATTTCAGAAATCGTATGAAGAAGAAAGATCTTTTCTTTACAATTCATATGACAAAGGATTTCCTGCTAGAGGCCTTGTATTTCACTTTCCTAATATCCTCATCAAAAATGTCAGAAATGCTTTACTCTGAGAATCTCTCCTTTTAATTATTTTTACTGACTTGCTTTGGAAATTGTTAGTGAAAATATTAAATGGTAAATAATACAAAGAGGTTTTATTTCTCATTATAATAGCAATAAATTAGACATATAGACATAGGTTCGTTGGGAGAACATCAACAAATTGACGAGATAAATATAAGAAATCTCTTCGAAATCTGACTTCATCCATTTTACTTGGATTCGTTGGAGGCGGGAGCATAATAGGTCCTCCTTGGAGCTTCGTCGGATTCCGAGGACTCGACGGAATCGGGGAACTGAGCCTCACCGGAGTAGGTGACCTCAGCGACGTATCCGTCGTCGCCATCGACGTGGAAGGCCACCTTCTGCAGGCGACCGTCGGGGAGCTGGACGTAGTAGGATCCCTGGGTGTCGTCTCCGTCGCGGGCCTCCTGGTGTCCGAATTCGTTGCTGGAGGAGTCGTCGCTCACGGCCCAGTTGAAGTTGTACTTGACTTCGCCGGACTCGAAGGATTCCTCGGAGCCGGATGAGGCCTGAAATGGATTTATGTTGTTTGTAAGTTACGTGAAATGCTATTGGCTGTTGAAGGTGTTACTTTATAATGAAAAAGAACAATTACATAATAATTTACAAAAGTAACAGGGCAAAATGCATAACACTTAGCCTTTACGCTCACAGGAATACTAATCTGATTTGAAAAAACAAGGATTCATAATCACTAAAATGAAATATTTGACAGATACTGATAGGAATATCCATGAACGCTGCCACCATTTCAGCAGACATTCTTCATACTAACTATAAAAAATAAACGCCAGAAGGTAAAGGTAAAAATTTATACAAAACCTAAAAAAAATGAAACAGAATTTACCTATCAGTAATTCACAAATACATTGCATTTCTACTTATTGCTTGAAATTATTGAACATAATCAAAGTTCCCCTGTGGGTCCTCTGATAAGGACTACTCACCCTTGGGGCAGCATAGGAGAAGGTTTCCCTGCTGTCAGCAGCCACCAGGGCAGCCAAGCCCAAAACAACTAAAAGGACCTGTAATCAATAAATAAATAAATAAATAAATAAATAAATAAATAATTTATTGGTTAGATAAATGAAAAAATAAATTTGCAAGTCTGTCAATAAGCAAAAAAAAAAAATTAATCAACAGGTAATCAGATTGAGATAAAATGTTATATTGGTAAGGAAAATGATAGAACAACTTAAGAATTAGAAAAATGAAAAAAATATAAAAATTATTAGGAATCTAATCAATAAAGAAAATGATAAAAAGTGAAGAGAATCACACAGAATCCATTGTAGATGCAAAGAGAAAACAATATGCAATAAATTGTGAAAATTTTATCAAATTTACTGAAGTCAGAAGTCAAAATCCTTCCATCTCAAAACGAGCAACAGGCTAACCTTGGAGTGCATGGTGTGATGTGTATGGTCTCTTTTAAGAAACTGATGCTTTGTCCTCTCAGGCTTGCCAATATATACCAAGAAGCCAGTTGTAGGTGGGGCCAATTTTCACCTTCTACAACAGGTTTTGACTCCGTCCCAATTCCCAGATGAAGGGTACTGTAGTGATTGACCAATCATATTTGGCCTAGTAAACAAGGAGAAGAGAGAGAGAGAGAGAGAGAGAGAGAGAGAGAGAGAGAGAGAGAGAGAGAGAGAGAGAGAGATGGTCTTTAAAAGGTTATAATTATGACATATCAAATGCAATTCATTAGTAATGTGAGAATGTACTTATTATAAATAATTTCTTAAAACATGCATTCTTCCAGTGGTTAGGCATACGATGTTTGAAACATGTCCCGTACTTGGTATTTTTCCAGTTCCGTGAAATTTTGTTACGCGTTTAGCATATTTGCGTATTATATCAGAATGCATGCAGGTAGGATAAGAAAAAATTCCCAATCCACATTATCCTTATAAATCGACTGTTTTGCTGAAATGTACTGTACTTCAGTAAAATACAGGTCAATATAATAGCAACATAAATTCCATATGCAATAGGAGACAGTATCTATGCAACGAAAATTATTAGCCTTCTGTATAACACTTCAGTGCTATATAAAGTCCATTAAGTTCATCGGACGAAATGAAAAATAGTTAATTAATACTTTCGATGCATCACTTCTGAACTCAAGTAATGTTGCTGAGTGAGTTTATACGTAATAATATTGCTCGTTTGTGTATGTGTACTTACAAACAAATAAATCATCATTTTTGAACCGTGATTCCCAACCCATTCACCCCCCACAGAACCCTACCAAACATCACGTCAAACGCCCTTACATACCTCTACATAAATCACCCTCCATCACCCAAACATACTGATTCATAAGCACAAGAGGCCAGCCATTCAGTTTCTGCAAAGTGGCTCTTTACTTTTCCTCTCCATGCAAATTCCACCTTCAGCCCTTTACGTCAGACACACATCTCACAATGGCTGATTGATGCATTCCTTCTCTGGGTCCATTTGTATTCGAAGTTCTTCCAGGTAGCTTTTGGTACCTTTCCATCGGTTCGTTTTGACTGGGGCTAATTTCGTAACGCCTTCCCGTAGTCACGTGACCTTGGGGCGTTCGGCAACCGTAATGTTCCCGTAGAATATTCACTGGCCTTTATTCTGAATTCTGGTTCCCTTTTAACCTCGTAATTAAGTGGGTTCACTTTCATTTTTTCAAGTGTCAGTGATTCCATTCACCCTGAACATTATTATTTTTATCATTTTTCCTCTCATCTTACCATTTAAAATAATTAGCCGTCAGAATATTGATTTAATGCCAGTTTAAAATGAGGTAAAAGAAGTCTTGAATTGTGTTTTTACACAAAAGAACCATTCTTTTCAGGTTTCATTACATTTTTATTTTCGTAATTTAAATCATAGACCTCTAACAGATCTCGATCCTTTTGTTGTAATCCCAGAAAACTCTAATAGACCCTGATTCCTTGAATAATAATAATAATAAATAATAATAATAATAATAATAATAATAATAATAATAATATTATTATTGTTATTATTATTATTGTTATTATTATTATTATTATTATTATTATTATTATTATTATTATTATTATTTTCAAAGAGTGAATGGAATGGCATGCAGGTTACAAGGGTATATATTATTATTATTATTATTATTATTATTATTATTATTATTATTATTATTATTATTATTATTATTCAGAAGATGAACCCTATTCATATGGAACAAGTCCACCACAAGGGGCCACTGACTTGAAATTCAAGCATCCAAAAATATTATTATTATTATTATTATTATTATTATTATTATTATTATTATTATTATTCAGAAGGTGAACCCTATTCATATGGATTATACTGACCTGAAATTCAGTAAAGAATATTATTATTATTAGTATTAGTATTATTATTATTAGTAGTATTATTATTATTATTATTATTATTATTATTATTATTATTATTATTATTCAGAAGGTGAACCCTATTCATATGGAACAAGTCCGCCTACAAGGGGCCACTGACTTGAAATTCAAGCATCCAAAGAGTATGATGGCGTTTATTTGAAAGAAGTTACACAGTTAATAGGAAATACAGAAAGAGGAGTTCACGTATTAGAAAGCAAAAACAATGACTTTTATAGTGATTCCAACTACATCTCACACATACTGAATTTCTCTGTACCATTCCTGATACTGTAACTTTGAATTTCTTTATAGCGATTCCAAATGTCTTTAACGTATGTTAAATCCTTTTGTGGTGTCCTAAGAAACATTGAACATCCCTTGGACCCTGTTAATATCATAATCTGCAACCTGTCATCTCTCTCTCTCTCTCTCTCTCTCTCTCTCTCTCTCTCTCTCTCTCTCAGATATTGCAATCATTTTAAACAATTCTCAGTTTCTCTGTAATCTACCTCCTCTCGGACTTTCGGTTCTTTAATATCAAATACAGCATTTTTTTGTCAAATATTGGGACCCTTTATACAGCCACCATTATTCTCTGACAAATCTTGAGCATTACCCTTACAGTTGTAATACCATTATTGACTATTCAATGTTAAATTAATTCCATGGTGTTAAGTATATCTAAAAGTATATTCATTCTCTATATTCATTTGATAGTTACTAGTGCATCCCCCACGACTAAAACTAATAATTCACTACTGAATTCACTAGGTATGAAAAGGATTAATTAAAGTGAAAGAGTATGCTTGGCAATTTTATTCAGATAAATTAAATATAAATATTACTGGCATCGTTATGCTTGGAGATCATCGTCGAAGCATTGAGTAAAACAAAAAAAAATAAATAAATAAATAAAGAATTTCAGGCATCACTTTGTTTGTCATCACCAACTACTTGGATTCGTTGGAGTCGGGAGCATAGTAAGTCCTCCTTGGAGCTTCGTCGGATTCCGAGGACTCGACGGAATCGGGGAACTGAGCCTCACCGGAGTAGGTGACTTCGGCGACGTATCCGTCGTCGCCATCGACGTGGAAGGCCACCTTCTGCAGGCGGCCGTCGGGGAGCTGGACATAGTAGGATCCCTGGGTGTCGTCTCCGTCGCGGGCCTCCTGGTGTCCGAATTCGTTGCTGGAAGGATCGTGGTCGACGACCCAGTTGAAGTTGTACTTGACCTCGCCGGACTCGAAGGATTCCTCGGAGCCGGATGAGGCCTGGAATGGAAAATGAGTAGAATGATAATTATAAATGGCTAAGAAAAATAATTATTGATTTTATTTATCTCTTGAAGACAAATAAATACATTAAAATATTCATTTTCTGCTCATTTGTAAAGAAGGACAAACAACAAATTCCACTTGCTCCATCTAATGGAACATACCCTTCAAGAAATAATCAATAGTAAACGCTTCAGGTAAGGACTCACATCATATCAGTGCAAACTAAATGGAAATTAAGATCTGGCCTCATTTAATAAATGAAACTCAGGGATATTTATTAACATCTGTTAATTAATTTAAAGTAATAATACCCACCCTGGGGGCAGCATAGGAGTATGTTTCCCTGCTATCGGCAGCTGCCAGGGCAGCCAACCCCAAAACAACGAAGATAATCTGGAAAGTAACAAGAAAACAAAAAAGAATTACTAATTTGAGGTATTGACAAACGACCAAATTTTCCTTATGGGAAAAAACGGAATATTAAATATGCCAAGAATAAGGTAAAGTTCTTAAAGACAAAAACAATATATTTGAGATTGTTTGAGTTATGCACACAAAGTCAGATAGTCCCCAACTTGAGCAAGATACGCAAAAAAAAATAAAACAGTATATATAAGATTGTTTGAGTCATGCACACAAAGTCAGATAGTCCCCAATTTAAGCAAAACACGCAAAAAAAATAAAACAATATATATAAGATTGTTTGAGCTATGTACACAAAGTCAGATAGTCCCCAATTTAAACAAAACGTGCAAACAACGAATCAGACAATGTATAAGAGATTGTCTGAGTTATAGACACGAAGAGAAACTATCCCCAATTAAAATCAAACGCGCAAATGAAACTTAAAACTCCTTGCCAACCTTTGAGTGCATGGTGCTCTTCTTGTGGTCTCTCCTGAGAATCTGGTGTCCTGTCCTCACGTTTAGGCTTATTTATACCAAGGAACCAAGAGGATCCACCTACGTAGGTAGGTAGGTAGGTAGGTGGGGCCGAAAGAACCCCCTCTCGCGATTTCCCAATTCTTGCTATGCTACGGAGTGTTAGTTAATCGCCTTAAAAAGACTGGAGTCCGAGGGACGAACCAGTTTGTATG
>NC_089788.1:74012719-74017719 GCF_040412425.1 Macrobrachium rosenbergii | reverse complement strand
CACTAACCCAATTTCTAGCCCACTCGTTATGTAAACCGCTGTCTTGTTCCACCTGTTCTGGAAACGTCATCAAATGTTCTACAACGAAACTGCTGTCAGTAAATTACACGGAAAATAAAACAGAGAAGATTTTAACTTATTCTCTCCAAGCACCGGTCTTTATAAAGCACTTGCTGTCGAACGGGGTGAAATATTACGAAAGAATATGAATATTATATGTAAGAAAGTTCTCCTCTTGCACATGAGTTTAAGATTATATATATATATATATATATATATATATATATATATATATATATATATATATATATATATATATATATATATATATATATAAATATGTATATATATTTATATGTATATATATGTATATGTGCATATATATATAATGTATGTATATAATATAAATACATACATAAATATGTATGTTATACATATACGCATATAGATTTGGAGAAAAATATACTGTTACCAAGAGGTTATACTAAAACTTCTCTTAGGCAAACTCTTGCTCCCTACGAAAAATTCGATAGTCACTGAGGTCATACAATTTGGTTAAAATTGGTTAAGTGATGAATAACTGGCTGAAGTATTTTACTTAGGGACGAATGAATCTGATATCTTTTTAAGAGTGCTGTCCTTTCCTTTTTAATTATATATATAAATAAGGAATTACGGCCCACTATATGTCAGCACTTTTCAACCCTCCTTTGCGTTTAAAGAATTCTGCAAATATTTATGTATCCCTTGCGCCTCATGTAATATAAAAAAGGATATGAATGACACAAAACATCTCAGTTATTTAAATATATTCAAATAAATAAATAGATACCTGCATCATATATCTTTCACACTCTACATACAAAGTTAAAAAATACAGTTGTACTTGAAGTTCGTGGCGTTTCGAGTCGAGAAACAGAGACATCGACTATTTCGAAAACCTTTTTCTCCTAACATCTACTTCGATTCGTTCGAGTCGGGGGCAGCGTAGTACCTCCTGGGAGCCTCGCGGGACTCGTCGGATTCGTCGGAGTCCGGGAACTGAGCCTCACCGGAATAGGTGACCTCGGCGACGTACCCGTCGTCGCCATCGACGTGGAAGGCCACCTTCTGCAGGCGGCCGTCGGGGAGCTGGACGTAGTAGGATCCCTGGGTGTCCTCGCCGTCGCGGGCCTCCTGGTGTCCGAATTCGTTGCTGGAGGAGTCGTCGCCCACGGCCCAGTTGAAGTTGTACTTGACCTCGCCGGATTCGAGGGATTCCTCCGACTCTGAGGAGCCCTGTGAGGATGATTTAGGATGGTGAGTTTTCCTTGGCGACAGAAGACTCAAGATCTAAGCCATTCCTTTTGCATACGTTTGTAAGTATGAACAGGTGAGCTCATAATCATTTTTCATAAAAGGTTATAAAGACAAAACGCTTACAAACTTATCATTTCAGCATCCAAGCAGAGAATAGAAGACAGAATATTTTACAATAATAAGACCTGTTTGATTTCCAGGTTAAGGATATTAATGTGCACTGGTAAAAGTACATCAAATACTTTGATCAAAGGAGACCTGTTTGAACTAATATGTTAATGTTACCCATAAAGAATTCTCTGAATTAGGCAGTTACAGAGATATGCACCAATAAATAAAGAAATCCTCAAATACACTGAACTCTGTAATGTCAGTTCAACTGATTACTTACTCTAGGGGCAGCATAGGAGTAGGTTTCCCTGCTGTCGGCAGCAACAAGGGCAGCCAAGCCCAAAACGACCAAGAGGACCTGTGAAGAGAGGAGAAGAGAAATCCCGTAAGAAATCCTAAAGAAATCCTAAATCCTATGAGAAATCCGGCAAAGACTGAAAACGACTGAGACTATTGAGGAAAGTCTCCGAGAATCAGAATCCAAAAGTCACACTTTCTTGAAGCTGTAAATGAAAGTGAATCTGACCAACAAGCTAAACGTAACTGTGAACTGTGAAAACTGTGAAAACTAGACTTTCAGTAAGTCGAAAAGGAAGGTGGAAATAACTGGCCAAAACGAAGAAGAAGAAGAAGAAGAAGAAGACCTGCTGCTGTGAACCGTCAGAAATACCTTTGAATTCATGTTGTTTCTCTAGACGAGTCCGCTGCTGTAAAGTCTGACCTGACGTCTAAGTATATATATACACCATCAAGGCCCAGGTTCAGGTAGAGGAGGAGTTTGAGAAAGAGGAGGAGGAGGGGAGGAGGGAGGAGGAGGAAAAGGAGGCGCTTTTCATCCACGATTTCCATTTGGATTCGTGCTACCAGCGGTTGGGTAAGAGAGGCTCCATAGGCTCACATGGGTATTACACTTGATTGGATTCCCCTCTCTCTGAGATGCAACCGCTTTTACTTTCGAATTTTATTTTTTTATTTTTTGGCGAGTAGATTTTTTATTTTTGTAAATAGTCTTCCACGAATACACGGACGGGATGATGGGATGAATCATATAAACAGATAGATTTGAGCCTGTTCATTATTTTATTATTTTTTATTATTTTATTATTCTATACGATTTTTGGCAGGCTGTCGAAACTGGTATGGAGGAGTGGGCCAACTATAAACTGCCTAAATTTCTGTAAGCCCGCTTGGTGGTATATATGTGGCATATTTTATTATTTATAATTATTTATCATAGTTTTATTATTTCTTATTGTTTATTATCATTTTATTATTTATCATTATCTTTTAAGTATTTTATCATTGACTATTTTTTTATTCATTGTTTAAGTAAACTCATCTTTGACAAATCTGATTCTACGTCAGTTCATTTTTTAACTTCAAACAATAATTATGCATTTCTATTTAATCTGATTCGCTTGCACCTCTTGGCAAAAGCTCAAATACTTCAGAATATTCTCCATATGCTTACTCATTAATTCCATTCAGAATAATACATTTTATATCTAGTTAGTCTCAGTAACTTGCATGTAATTGTGCAAACAAGATCACAATCACCTTTTCACCAATTTACAATTAATTCCAAACTTATACAGAACCTCCAAAAGCACAATTGCATTTTCACTAATCTACAATTAATTATCTATAATTAATTCCAAACTTCTATAGCAAATCCGAAAGCACAATCGCCTTTTCACTCACCTTCAATTAATTCCAAACTTATACCTCCAAAAGGAACCTTAATTCAAAAGAACAAAAGAACAATCCCTTTTACCTCATTTACCTACAATTAATTTCAAACTTATACAGAACCTCAAATGCACAGTCGCCTTTTCACTCATCTACAATTAATCACAAACTTGTACAGAACCTCCGAAAGCACAATTGCATTTTCGCTAATCTACAATTAATTGTCTACAATTAAGTCCAAACTTGTATAGAACCTGCAAAAGCACAATCACCTTTCCACTCATCTACAATTAATTCCAAACTTATACAGACCCTCCTATAACCCTTTTTAACCCTTTGTGAATAACCAAACCCCTCCCTCCCTTAGGGGGCGAGCGGATACAGTCACTGTATACACTCCGGTCATGGCCGCCCTTCCGAGGCTTAAGTAAACCACAGACGCTTAATGAAATTCCTCTTCATAGAGACTCCTCTCTCATTTGCATTTCGGATGGAGAGAGATTCCGACGGTTCTCGGCGGGGCCACGTTACTTCACAGCGGTTTACTTTCGTGGAATGATGAGTTTATTTGAGGTTACTTGAGTTTTATTTGGGTGTTTGTTGAAGGGAATTCTTCTTCTTCTTCTTCTTTCCTTTTTTTATAATTTTTTTTTTGGGGGGGGAAGGAATTCTTCTTCTTCTTCTTTTCCTTTTTTATAATTTTTTTTTTTTATGGGTGAAATTTTATCGCGGATTGAGAGGTATAATATTGACAGGGATGATTTCTAGAAAGGAATTTGATTTGGAATGCTGAAAAGGTTAGTAATCGTAAGGTACTGCTGTTAAAAGACCCTAATAATAATAATAATAATAATAATAATAATAATAATAATAATAATAATAATAATAATAATAATAATAATAATAATAATAATACGAGAGACTAAACAAACCCTAAAGAAAAAAAAGATTTTTGAAGCTCTAAGTTCTTCCTTTAAAAGGGAATTCTTCCCAGAGAGAAAAAAAAAATCATCACTCGAATCGTGCAAAGAGAATCACTTTCAGATGCTTAAAGTTACGGAATATTACGCTATTTGTAAAAGGAATATTAATCTTTAAAATGCTGCTTTAAGATTTATAAAACCTGGTCTGAGGAAGCCCGGCTTTTGTGATGCTTCTATTAAAGTAGATCTGAAGAAACTGTATCGTTTCTAAATTCGTTGGATGCACCAGATAGCAATAATTAACCTATGGTTTGTTAATTAAAATTGGGTTTGTTTACTATGAAAGTAAATCTTATTTTCAAACTACTAATTAAAGATAATTAACTCTGTTGCCAGGAATGTTATTGCTGATATTGTTGCACTGAATAAAAGTAACAAAATTGCATGGCTTGGTTGTTGACAGTAAATCGTTGTTGCAACTGAATTCCCTTATCAACTTTGTATCTTGTTTATAAACAACAAATCAACAGCCTCGGAAGAAATCAACTGGAACCACGAAACAAGTTGATTACGGCTTCAACTAGAGGATAAAAAAAAAACTCAATTTAAAGTTTTTCAATTTGTTGAATTGATTGCAAGCATCCATGTGGAACTTGCCTCAGCAATTTTTCATTGAAATAGAAAGTCTGTATGTGAATAAATAGTGAGAGAAATAAATAAATAAATAAATACATAAATAAATAAATGAATGATAGTGGAAACAGAATTTCAACCTTAGTAGGTGATCTATATTCATAAACTGTTTATGTTAAATGTTACCCGTCAGGAAAAGGGTGCTTGCATGTTTATCAAATAATACCAACTTCATCTCCAAATCGAAGGAATTATGGGTACAGAGGAATTAAAATTTTCATCGTTTTCATTGGAAGTTACGAAATAACGCAAAAAAATTGAAACGAGGAATAAATCTAGCAGAAG